>NW_010401623.1:89550-96933 GCF_000710305.1 Buceros rhinoceros silvestris
AAAATGGAGAAATGATGCCATTTAAATATTACATATCCATTCTAGCCTCATAGGAAAGGAGCAATCTTTATTTAACGGAGGATTTATGCAATCTCTGGTTCTGCCAATCCTTGAAAAAAGAAATAGTAGTATTTGTAAGAGCTAGGGAACTAAAAGCTACTGCATATTTTTGCAATACTTTCAAAAATCCAGTTTTTTCTCAGCTTTAGAGCGGACAACTCTGTCAAATCCTATCACGTTTGCAGCATCACATGTAACAAATTCCTAACTCTTTTCCGGATTCCCTCCTATTTACACTAGAAGTTGATGTGTTTATATCCAGCAAGAGGAAGGGAGAGATTTTTTAAATGCATCTTCTCCAGGAAATCAGGGAGACTTAGAGACAGAAACTGGAAAACATCAATGGGTGGAACCAGGAAAGTCAACTGAATGGTGCATTATGCCAAGACACTTTCATCCTGCCCTTCTGTCAACTAGGGCAGGATGAGAGGAACGGAGTTGGCATGAAGTCTCAGGTCAAAAGTTGAAAGTTGCCCATTCCTAGAATTTTTGATGCTTAAACCTGTTGGCTCATCCTACCAGTGTTTTAGGGAAATGACGATAAGCTGTAAAGCTGTTTATTTGCCTTATTTCTGGGAGTAAAACACTTCCCTTTCAGCCTTTCAGTATCTGAATGTTCGATGCAAAGGGATTTTTGGCTTGTACTGGCAACTGTCACCCTCACAGGAAGACAAATCCCAGAAGAGCACGGAGGGGCTTTACGGGGAGCGAGGTGGAGGGAAGGAGCTATCAGCAGCACAAATAGCAAAGCCTGGCTTAGCAGCTGCTTTGGCTGGTGAGCCCAAACTATGGGGTCTTCTTGCTAGATCTCTACTGTGTGGCAGAGGGGGCAATTGCCAGAGTCAAAGAGGAGCATCCGCCAGAGTGGCCCTTAAGTTTGTTCTCTGTATTGAAATGCTGTTGTCACTAATGCTAGCGGGATTTCCTCCCTGGAACAGTGAGATGTAGCTACCCACAGCTGTCTTCTGAGTGGATCAGCTCTGCTATGGTCTTTGGTTGGGCCTGAGATTAGTTTCCGCATCCCAGGCAAACGTTCTTTCTCTGACTGGAGTGTGCAAGAAATCATCGCAAGTAAGGTTAGTCCTAAGACCAAATATGTTTCAATGAGGCAGTGGTGAGATCACCCCATTACATCTGGCCCACTTTAAGCGTACTTGTGGGCAGGTCAGATATCATTCTGATGTGCAAAGTTGTTTGCTCTGTTTACCAAAGAGCAAATCTGTCCTTTAATGACTGGAAGCTGAACATTAATGCAAGCAAACTGGAATGTCAGATGATGTTGAAAGCTGATTATATAACTTGTACTTTTAGTTTCATAATTAAGATTTCATAGGGTGAAAATGCCTATTCACCCAATCTGCTGTAAATGAAATAAGTGACTGTAGGTGGACTGGATCTTTATTAACCACTGAATGATGGGTTGCGTTCGCACCTGTATCTGAGCCAGACCTTAGCTGCTTTGCTCTGAAAACTGCCAGAGGATGTGATTGCTCTCTATTATTATAGCTGGGGGTAAACACAAGGGAGGGAGGAGCTTTTAAGATTAAAATGCAGAGGTAGGTGTCAAACAATTAGATACAAACTTGGAACAGGTAGATTCTGGATGAAGTCCATCAGGGGAGTGAGGTTTTGAAACAAGTTTTCATCTGAAGGTGTAGGTGCCAAACTGCACCTCAGTTTAAACCAGGCCTTAATACCCTTGCAGATATGGTCATATTGGTTTCTGATGACAGAAGGGTACAGCGGCACCCAGGCAGCTCCAGTGACACTGCTCTGTTCTTTGGTTTCTGTGTATCAGCTCCTACGTGCAAAGGCATGAGCATCTCTCTGGATCTACTTGGCAATAATTAGTACAAGTTACTGCTTAATCTCTTTCTCTGAGACATGCATGATGAGTTTTATGGGCATGGCGTAGAAGGACAGATTAGAAAGGGATCTGTTTGGGAAACGTCAGTAAAAGGGTTTTAATAATTCAGTCCTGTTTTCTTAAGCCTGGTGGAGCCAGGAATATTTTTTAAGTGTCTTGGGCATTCAATGTGTCATTGGATGACACATGCTCCAGAAAGAGCCAGAGCCAGTTGTTCAGTATGCAAATGAATTTTATCTGATAAGTGGTGTTGTTTGGCTGCTTGCATGTGAGTCTTCCCTGTAAAAAAAGAGGTCAGTGAGAAAAGTAATTCAGTAGTGTAAATTCATCATTTCATATGTGATATAAATCCCACCCACGGAACAATTCCATCTCTTCCTTTCTCCATTTTTTGACCCGCATAATGATGCTAGGTTTGTTTCACTTGTGCTTGGCACACTGGAAGGACAGGTTCTCCAGGGTTACTGTGGCCCTGGGGCCAACCAGAGCCTGGGAGTGACATCCCAGGTCTGCTCCAGCTGCTGCCAACTGTACACAACGTCCAGCTCAATCTGCCAGCCTGGGGTTGTTGCAGACTCTATAGATGGTTCAGCCACAATCACTCCACACGCCTCCACCCTGCTACTGCACCAGGGCCTGGGAGCAGACGTTCACAGCAAAATTCAAACATAGCAGGGGCCAGGAGCTGGCCTTCCCCAGCACTTCTTCCCTTTCCTTAAATAAATAACAATAATAAAAAAGACTAGCAAAACTGGTCTATACAATACAGACTTTGGTGGTTTCCCATTTCAGCGGTACACCACTCTCTTCAGCAAACAGCGGTTTGTGATTTCCAGTGCTGGAATATGAGTCTGGGAGTGAAAATATTCTAAGCAATGTCTCCTGAAATATCCATGTGCTAGGGACAGGATGAATAAAATAGATTCAAACAGGTGAAACTGAAGCTTTTTGTTGACTTTCCTCTCAGACACAAAGGGGACCTTGAGGGACTAGGTCTGGTATGGGGAAAAAGAGCTATGTCCTAATCCCAGTAAGTCATTGTAAGTGTAATTTATGCATTATGGGGATGGACAGATGAGGTCATAGTAGAAAAAGCAACAATGAATGATCTGTCAGGAGCCTTTCTTCTCCTTCTCCTTGGATGTTTTTCTTCCTGTGACCTTGCCTTCTGACCATTCGGATTTATTTGAGTACAGTTTGCCCCGCCTCTGAAAGCAGCTCTCGGAGCGGCTGCCAGTGCCTCTTCGCACGCACCGTACTGCAATGCCCGGATAATGAGCGGGTACAGGACCTTCTCTCTTTTCAGCGCTAGAGCCGTTTCACAACAGTGATGTGGACTCACTGCAATGCAGCTCCCTGCCAGGTGGCCTGTCCTTTCTGAAGAAAGTATTCCAGGGAACAGTGAGTCAAAACAGGCACAGTGTTCCTCACCACGCTGTGTGGTTTCTTCCAAGCAAGAAAATCGGCACCTGCGAATCTCTTCCCAGAGATTGCACCAGACTGGCTCCTGTCCTCCAGCAAAGTGCCAGCTCGTCCATGTTGCAAGCATCACAAGTTCGCCCGCTGCTTGAGTAACTCGCTGACACCTCTGTACGGAAATCTTGGCTGAGGTCTGTTGGTCTGTTGGCAAGGTCATGTAGGAGATTTCCCAGTCACGTGGGGAGTCTTCTGGCTTGAGGCTGGGCTGGGCGCACACAGAGAGCCCACCTGAGGAGAAAAAACTGGGGGAGGTGGACCCCACCTCTGGTCATGCTCCTCTTGCAAAGATAAAACATGAACTGAAAGTGATAACGAATTTGAGCAAACAGTTTAAGATTTCTGCCTCTTCCCTTCCTGTTTCCAACATTACACATTATCATTTATTTTTAAGCAGACGGTTAATCTGTCCCCTTTTCCTTTCAACAAGCACTTCACCTTGTAGGAAATGCTGAGGGTAACAGTGTAGGTGAAACTATGTGATTGCTAATAAGCATCTCCACCAGTGCTTGCCCGAAGGTACCAGAGTAGTCAGTGTTACTAATAAAGTTAATTACTCCCACTACAAGAGAAATTAGTCAGGGGGAAAAATCAACGTGTATGAACAAGATGATTAGCTGCTGGTTTCACTTTTGCAAATACATTTAATCTACTGTAGTACTTTTATGCTGATTAACCGGAGTCACAAGGTATTAACGTGCTCCCTCCTTATGAGACAGCAGAGAAAAAATTACAAAAGAGTCACTTCCGTTTCGGGCCGTTTCTGATGAACTGTGAATGTATCCAAATCCCTGTGCTCTTTTCTCTGTTTTAGTAATTAGTGCCATTTCTCTCCTTGCCATCGAACTGTTGTCTGGAGGTGAAATAGTTCAGAATTAAAAGCACTGCTAGTGCTGAGTTCTTCCAAGAAAAAATCTCTTACCCACCACCAGCACATCCCATTTCCCTTTGTGGTGTCTCTAATCTTTATGCACGTGAGATAGCAAGAACCCCCCACCTCTCCCTCAGGCATGAGTTTTCATTGACTTCTGTGACTGTAGCTGATTAATCTTATGGGAACAACACAATTGCTGGATTCAGAATTATTCAGCTCTGTTTTCGGATCCGGGAAGTGAATGAGACAACACAGAAGAGCCATCACAGAACTGTTTGATTCCTAGGTGATGTTTCAGTGAAGATCTTTTTCTTTTTCTTTTTTTCTTTTTCTTTTTCTTTTTTCTTTTTCTTTTTCTTTCTCTTTCTCTTTTTTCTTTTTCTTTTTCTTTCTCTTTTTCTTTTTTCAATGCAGAAAATAGGGAGAATGTGCTCTGCAAATAATAACATCCTCCTTCTCTGGGGGTTATATAACTGAGAAACATCAAAGGCTTTACTCTGAGACGTGTTCCACGCAGAATCTGCATATGTTACAAGAGGTAGTAGTTCTTGTGGTAATTTTTGTAATACGGGTGCTATCCAACCCAAGTCAAAGAGGGCATCATGCAAGCATCAGATGATGAAGCTTCTACTCACACTTATCATTAGGGTAGGAGAAGGAAGGGAAAAGGATTAGTGGTTTCCCATTTCATTCAGTCATTGGTTTGTTTCCAAATGGTTGTTTTTCATTTCCTTTACGGCATTTCTGTGTGACACTTCCTGCAGCTCGCTTGTTCACCTCATCATCAGGAAGAAAAATCGACACGGCATGGCCAGGTAACACAGAAATGCGACACGAAAGTCCTCAAGCCTGATTGCTCAGAGGAATGCTTGCCTGTAGGTGGTTCAGAAATATCTCAGGAACCCTCAGATCTTGGAACAAGAACATGATCTGCCCGTAGACAATTTGCAAAAGAAAAAGACCACTTACTGTATTTTTTTAATTACCTCTTGAGGCTGAATTTTGAACGGGTGGTAAGATGAACCACTGTACAACCTATGATTTAACTTCTGAATTGTTCAGGAATTATTATTATTATTATTGTACTAATTACTATTTCCACTACTGGAATCTTTTTAAAATGCTACTTTTTACATGACAATCTCTTTAGATGTTAGACAAATGAAAGTGAGGGTACATTTTTGAGAGGGACCCTCATTCTTGAGCCACTAGTCCTTTAGAAGCAGTACACTGAATTTACATTTACATTAAGACATATTTTCCCTCTTTTCACAGTAATATGCAGTCACGTGTTTTGAAGTGGGGGTACCCATCATCTGCCTTTCCTTTGCATGGTTGGCGTGCTTTGAAGGTGTTCTGGTAGGAATGACAGTCTGCTCCTATTTATTTCATTTACTTCTAGGCCCCACCATGTTGACTTCTTTCCTCATTTAGTTTTTATTCTCTCCTCCTCTCTTCTTTTTCGCACATTCCTCTATCTTTTATAAAATCCCATCTTTTCACTGTCATTACCTTTCTCCTTTTTATTGCCTATTTGAATATATAATGATGAAGTAACTGACTATTGCCATCCATAGCTACCACGCCTTCCCATGTATCATAGATTAATTGAATAATGCAGGATGGAAGGCATGTCTGAGGGCATGTGATCTGCTCCAGCCCCTGTCCAGGGCAGGGCCGACTTTGAAGTTAGGTCAGGTTGTTGAGGGTCAGAGCCAGCTGAGTATGTCAAGGGAGACACAACCTGCCCCAGTCTTTGACTCTCCCATTGCAAAAATTTGTTTCCTTGTATCTAATCAGATATCTAACCAAATTGTCCTTGTATTGTTTGTGTCTATTGCCTCTTGCCCTTTCCCTGTGCATCTCCAGAAAGAAGTCTGGCCTCCTCTTCTCTCTCTGTTTCTGTAAGGTAGCTGAACACAGCTTTAAGATCTCAGCTCTGCTTTCTCTTCTGAATCTTGATGAACCTCTCTCGGCCTCTCCCTGTACCTGTACCTGAGCCCTACGACTTAGATCACTGCAGGCATCTAGAGCTAGCTAACACACTTGTTGTAAGCCAGACAGCATATCCAACAGTTAGCATTGTTCAGGTTCTTCTAAGGAGAGTTACTTAAAAAGATGCACCATGTTCTGGTACCACTGAGCTGCCATGAAATGGAGGAATCAGAAAATTAACCGTAAGTTACTTGTAACCTCAACAGAGTAAAGAGTCTCGAAATTAACCACTGTTAATGAATGTTTTTTCAGCTGCTTCACAACTGTCCAAATTATCTGCATTCTAAAAAGCATGTCTGATGTTTTTTGATCAGACTAAATAGTTGAATGCACAAAAGAGCTTGTGGCTAGGACGATGGGAGTGTCATTTATGATCTATACAAAATCCTATTGTATGAAACACTGGTTTTGTTTTGAAAAAGTTTTATTTACACTCTGTGAGCTTGGTGGGGGTGAATTCTTACCTAAAGGAAGTGCTTTGATGGTTGGGTTGGGCTAGTTTTGCAAGAATTACTCCAGCCATTCTATCTTCGGAGCTCCATTTTTTTTCCTCCCATCCCCGCAAACCAGGGAAGAGGATCAAGATGAGCTCAGACGCCAGGAAGTTTTTCAGGATTTTTGTCATTCCTTAATCACTCACAGAACTGATACAGCCAGAGCCCAGGACTGCAGGAAGGATTCCTGAGCAGTAGAAACCTTGATGTTAGACAGGAATCAGCCGCAACACACCTTGATGATAGGTGGAGATAATTTGTTTTGTTATTAATATTTGACATTCAGGTTCATCATGAGGAGAAAGCAACCTCACTGCCTGGAAAAGAGGCTGCAGGCAGCACAGAACCTTGCTCATCCCATTGCATAAGGGGCACATTTGCATGCAGATCCTCATCTGGTGATTAAAAGGTGTGTTACACAACTCGGTGAAAGAGTGAGTGCTGCTGGATGACACCCTAACTGTCTCTTCCTGAGTTTCACCATGAACTCTCCTCCCCAGTTCTGTACATGTGGGCTAAGGATGTCGTGGTGCCTCCTGCGGCAGGGAGATGGTTTGATGGTGGTGGGAGAAGGAGCCCCGGCCGGGCTACCCTCCCCCGCACCCTGCCTGTGCCGG
>NW_010401623.1:96983-98489 GCF_000710305.1 Buceros rhinoceros silvestris
CTCCTGCGGCAGGGAGATGGTTTGATGGGGGTGGGAGAAGGAGCCCCGGCCGTGCTACCCTCCCCACCAACCTGCCTGTGATGGATCCTCATGACAGCACTGTGGCCTCTGAGGGAGATCCACAGGGCACTGGTGGCACGGGCAGGAGTGGGGAAGGGTGGTTCCACCCTGTGCGGGAGCAGGGTGTCATTAGGAGCGGGGTGTCATTAGGAGTGCCTGTGCCAGATCACCAACAGCCCCTGGCCACCGACCACAGCCTGAGTCACCAGCAGCTGAAAGAAAGTAGTTTGGTTGTTGTTCAGTGCTCTCCCACCTCTGACGAGTACAGGAGGGCGGGTGGCTGGGCCAGCTTGCCACACCAGGCTGCGTCAGGCAGGCTGGCTCCTGCACTGTGACCTGACCTCATGGGTGAGGGCTTTCCTTCAGGTCAGGAGCTCACCACTCGTGGAGGTGATGATGGTACCTCATGTACACTGCGCTGCGAATCACCAGATGGTGGAAATCAGAAGCAGGCTGGGACTTCCCCTTTGCTTTCGTCCCCATGTGACTCCCTTTAGCTTTGCTGCGAATCCTTGGGTGGTTTTCCCAGCCAGTTTCAGAAAGTCAGGTGTTGCAGTCACACTGCCAGGGGCTGCAGTAACAGCACAGACACCACGTCTGCCGGGGCGCGTTCCTGGGCGTGGTGGCTGGCTGGTGTGGGGCAGGCTGCATCTGTGCGGACAGACCCTCTCAGCCGCCACAATGGGGCAGGACTTAGTATCAGGTGGAGAGAACATGTCTGATTTCGTCTGAGGTCACAATTCAATGAAGCCGTGGAAGGAAGACGTTGTTTGACCCATAGTGCCTCAGTTTCCCTGATGGTATTGGTGTTAAAGAGTGTTAAAGAAGCTTTTCACCCATTTTGTTCTTCCCAGCACTCTGAGTGTTAAGAAGAAAGAAACATACCTTCAACCTTGATACTCAAATCACAAGAAAGCACCTGTCCCATTCCTCATTTCATGTCCTGCTTTATACTATAAACAATGATCATTATAAGCTGCACCTTGTTCATCCTCTATATTTTTCCCCATTCTCTTAGGTCATAATCGTCATTCCCTCCCCCTAATTACTCCACCCTGGTTTAAGGTGCAAAGAATGGCCTTTGCTTGCAAAGAAAGGGTAGGCAGAGCTTTGAAGGAACGCATTGCTGTTACAGAGATTCACCCAACATTGTGTTGTTGGCTCTTCTATTTCCTGTTAAAGCCAAGACTTCGGTCATTTCCAGCAGGGACAATCAAGAGAGGACTGTTCTACAGACCAGAATCTATGACCTTCTACTGTATAAAGGGGAAAAAAAATCTACATAAATGTTTCCTTTTCAAGCTCACAGTATGCTGTAATCGATATTATATAAAAGTGAGTACATGCAATATAAAAATATCTTTTATAGTATCTTTAAAAAAAACTTTTAGGCATATTAGCTGTAGCCTACACCACAGGCTACATTGCCCGTTAATCTTCTTTCCC
>NW_010401623.1:98554-134272 GCF_000710305.1 Buceros rhinoceros silvestris
CTTTCCCTATCCAAAGTCGTATATAGACATTTTTAGACTTTTTGAATGAAAGAATTTGTAACCATAAAAAGTCACATATTCCAGATGCACATTTTAATGCTCTCAGGGTTTGGTTTAAATTGTTTTTTAGATGTACACATACCTTTGGCATTTTAAAATCGGTGGATACATGGATAATTGTGTGTCTGATTTTACTTAAGCAAACGTGACTGAAAATACAGCTTTCATCCCTGTTATTTGCATCTAATAAGAATAATTATGAAAACATTGAATAATAATTTATATATAGGGCTTTAAGTGCAAGAAGCTCATGAAGGTGGAAGGCAACTGAATTGCTTTACTGAACATTTTACATTGCTGAACTTTGGAAGACTCTTCCAATTAGAGAATGAAAAATCACACCCTTGGATAACCTGTGGTCTAAATTCTTTCAGACCTTTTACAGATTTCTTGAACATTTTGAAGGAGATTTCCACATTGAAAGTGTCGCTGAATTAAGAGTTTGGAATAGGAAGAAATAGGAGTGATCAGGAACAAGGTCAATGGGACTGCTTTGGATGTCTTTCCGTTTCACTTTGTGAGACAAAAAGGTTGAGAGTGTGGTGCAAAAATGTCCCCCCTTCAAGAACTATTGTGGGTCCAGCTTGTCTACCTAAGCTGATGCAGAAACTATGGTAGGAGTGTCTCCAAACACTGGTGCAAGAGCTGTCGGGTGAAGGCCTCAGTGATGAGGTCTTGTCCAGAGAAGGACTTGAGAATGGAAGGAAACAGTGGCTCCTGGAGGGGAACGGAGAAGGAGGAGAAAGCAGATAGCAAACATGAAGAAATGGCAGTGGTCATCCTGTGTTTCCCTATAGAGAGCCCCATTATCTGCTGAAGCCATCCAGGTCCAACTATATAGTTACTTCTGGTGGCTAGCAGGTTGCAAATACAGCCTAATAATTTATAAGCTCCAGACACTAACTTTTTTTTTTTTTTAATTGTTGTGAATGTTTAAAAAGAGTAGAATTTAATTCTGGATTGAATATAGTGATAATTTAATTTCCTTCTTGATTTCTACCCTTAGGACTCAAAAATCCAAAACTAAACTGAAAATGTTATGTTAAAATTTTATATAAAGACAGATTAATTTTTTATTCTATGTCTAACTTCTAAGTCCTTTCCTTTTTGGAAACCCTTGACCTTCTATTTTCTTTTGTATATTTTTCTTCTTAAAGAAAGGCTTGAAAAAAACAACATGTAGAATTTACCATAGCAAATCTTCCTGCCCTAAGGATACAATTTTGTGGATTTCTGATCTGGCACCTAATATGGCACACAAGAATAAGAACAGGCCTAGCAGTCATTTAATAGCGAATTAGGTTTTGCGAAGAACGTGAACTCCTTTGTTTTACTAAGTGAACTTAACTGCCAACGCTTCGCTCTCTGTACTCCTACCCGATTTCTTTTTCCCACATGAAGGCAGCAATAGCTCCCAGATCTGTATAGCTTCCCTCTCTCTTTTATATAGGGTGGCATCCAAGACACTAAACAGCCAAGACTCTGTTCTGAAATGATTCGTATAATAAAGTATAGGAACCTCCACTCTAAATCGCATCCATTCTTCCTCTTTCTTCAGAAAGACATGTTTGGCCTTGGAGAATACCACCATGTGTAGCTTGTCTCCAGACTGGTTCACCTGAGGGACACAACCAATCTCCTTCCTGACGGCTTACCAAACCAATGTTTAGGCCTGCTCACATCCAAAACACCCAGCTAGCAGAGACACCTTCCATGTGTCACCTCCCCACGCTTTCCGTATGATTGATTACTTATGGCTTCTAGTATTCGTTATGACACAGATTTAAGTCTTTGCTACAAAAGCAAACCTGTAACCGTTCCTGGGAGTGAAACATGTAGACAAGACTGACTGGTACAGCAGGAGTGGTTCAGGATATTACATTTTAGCAACAGAAAAGAACGGTGGCATATGAGGAAAGTTTCCTCACATAGGTCATTATAGCATGATACTACACTGGTGTCCACCTGGCGGGTAGGAATAACATAACTGTGCATTTTACTTTTAAGTTAAAACTTACCGGAAATGTCAGAGTGGATACTTTGGCTGAGGTGTTACTTGACTGGGGAGGAAATCTCTGGAAAGAGCAGATTTGCTCACCATCTTGAAAACTCCCAAATTTGGGCTGATAGTTCTAAGGGAAGCCTAAGAAATATTCTAAGCATGACCTGTTTCTTCATGTAAAAGGTAAGGCTTGAAACATGGAATTAGAAACAGAAACTACAAGCATGAGAATGCATTAAAACAGGGTCTAGTCGCGTTGGGAGAACAGGGTTAAGAAAGCCTGGTAAGACTTGGATTTATGTCCCTATCAGTTTATGCTTGTTCTGTCTGATCCCGACATTGGATTATTTGTATTCTGCCACAAAAGGACCCTCGAGTTATGTGAACAAATCTTCTAGTTACTAAACAGTACACTTCCACAGTGAACTCAGCTATGCTGCTGCTTAAATTATGCTGAGAAATATCCAGGCAAACAATACATGGCTATCATTTTCCAGATAAACTCCTGCATGCAGAGTACTATTTGTAGACTCTGTAGGAGATGTTTGATGGAAAAGAACTCTATGCATGTGCATATATATGTACGTACACTTATATATATAATATACATACGTACAGATACGTGACAGAGAGACAGAAAAGGGAAGTGCTGCACTGGCCTGCTGTTCTCAGACATTGAACGGTATGTATACAGCTCAGACATTCTGGTTGCTTTTGAGCTACCCAGTGCCAGGAAGCAGCTCAGAGCGCTGTTACTGCCCTGGCTTACACTCCATCCATTGCTCGTGCCAGACATCCACACGTGTACACCATACAGCAGCCCTACACATCACTGCAGATGCTTACCTCAGCTCCTCAGTCAACATCTGCAGGGGCAAGACCACAGAAAGCGGTTGTAAGGCCCTCATTATCAATGAACACAACACAAATGGTGAAAGTAACCTTTTATTTGCATGTGATAGAGAGACGTACACACTGCAAACACATGCCACACATCATAAAAGGACAGGATACTTGGGAGATCACAGCAAAGAAACATAAGCATCTGCTTCTAATAAGCAGCGTAAATAGTACATGCTCTGAGTTTCTCATGGTGTTTCTGAACAGGACTCCAGAAAAGCTGCACACACAGCACAACCGGGCTTGTTAACGCCACCCGCCATCCGCACACCACCACCAACGGGAACCTGGCCCTGTTTGGCCCTGCTCATGGGGCAGGACTGGTGGGCACAGCGGTGCATCCCACTTCAGCTCGCTCACGGCTGCCCTGCCCATCCTGCTGCGTGGAGCGGTGTGCCAGTTGCTAGACTCACTCAGGGTTGTGAGAAAGTCTGTGACAAAAGAAGTGGAAGGGTGCTCTGGAGGAGAGATGGAGCTTTCTAGCTCCAGGGGTCCCATAGGTGTGATGCAGGTCCCGTGAGACACCGCTGCTCACAGTCTGCAATGCAGCACAGCCTGGCACAGGCATGCCAGATTCCTGGAATTACTGTGCTAAGCACAGCGTGAAAATGCTCACAGCATTGCTGCCCAGGCACCACTCACAAGGTGAATCATCTGTAGACGAGGATGTGTTCTGGAGGCATGGCTTTACTCAGCCAGCTAAGTAAAGGCAGGTGCGCAGCCCTGATGCCTGGCATGTCAGATCAGAAACGGTTGCAGGGTGAGGTGAAAGTTGTGCTGTGAGCAGAGGCTGGCCTGTGGCACCACTGTTGTGACTGTATGTGCGCAGTGCCATAGAGCAAGACACAGACTGAACTTCTCCAGCACATACACCACAGACAGGTGTTGAACTAGCTGGAAGTTCATGTATCTACACCCTTGCACCTCTGGCTTCTAGCTCAGACCTTCCATCACAAGGCAATTATTTTAACTCTCTTAAACATTTCATTTGTCTTTGTTAAGTATTCTAGGGTTGTTTCAGTCATTTCCTTAGTTTCTGAGGAAAACAACCCATGAAACATCAGCTTATGACCAAAACCGTCACACCTAGGTCTAGTGTATTTGCCAGAATAGTGGAAGCCATTTTCAGCATGTCAGGACTTCCTCTGAGGTACATCTGTCAGTGATATGGCAAGTTGTTTCTTGTCCCTGTCACATCCAAGAGATCTGGAAGGAAGGAAGGAAGAATGTTACATGCTGTGTGTTGTGGTGGGCCACGGCTTTCTGCTAGTGGCATGTCCTGGACTGGACTGCCCACCAGCAATGTTCACAAGTGACAGCCCATCATCCATTAAGCGTTCTGAATCTCTTTGCCATGCAGCCTGTTTTTAATGGGTGGGATAGCTGTTACTGGTGTGTTTACTTCGTGAAACATTCAATTAGATTCATCATCAGCATATTTGCTTGTATTGCCTTTGTGTTGGGTGCTTCATCAAGCTTTTCCTCATGTGCACAGTTTGCCATCTGCTCGTAGGTTGCTCAGAGACTGTGTGAAGATCCTCTCTCTCTGAGAAAATGTGTGCTGGTCCATTGAAGTATTTGCTAGTGATGCAATGGCAGCTGTTATCATCACGTCATATGTGTGCGGGTGGTTGCAATACATGGTATATAGGTTGTCAAAATTTGCCAGGAGGATGTGTTTTTGATTGTGGTATTGTGTGCATGTGTGGTACCGCTGGAGCAGCACGCATAGGACTTGGAATATTACATGAGTGCTATGCGTGAGTGCTCTATAAACCACATACCAGAGTGGTTACATGCTGTATTGGGTGACAGTAACACCATATTCACACAGCTTTTTCACATATCTCTTTATCAGCTGCCCATTTTCGAGTGTTCTTTGGAGCCCTGGCTGTTTCCATGTGTGTGCCGGGCAGCGGGCTTCACCGAGAGCACTCTCACATTTGGAAATCAACTTTTCCTTGTCAGCGCTTTCCCGGCTCTGGGTGCCAACCCTTCAGGCTCCGTGGGACAATGGTTCACTTCCAATGCCTGTCAGGATGCTTATGCTGTTTATGCCTTTGTCACTTGGTATTAATTGGGTTGTGCCCTCTCTGCCTTTGAAGGCACGAAGGCTTCAAGCTCCTTTTTATTACATGTGGTGCTGTGGCCTGTGATACTAATCCACTGCATTTGGATACACCGTGTTGTAAATATGGGATATGCAGCATCCCTCCGCATCTCTGGGGATCACGGTGGCCGAGGCTTTGCCTGCAGTTGTGACGTTCTTCTTTTGCTCAGAAACCTTGTCTGCTACACTTTTGCCTTGAGATACCATCAGCTAAACCTGAGGAAACCTGTAATCACCACAAAATTAATGAGGTTTCCTCCCCTCCTGATTATGCAGAAGTGTTGGTTGCTCAGATGTCCTGGGTCGCCGCTTTGCAAGCAGATAACCATGCGGCATGGCATACAGCATTTATGTATTCCCTGCTTTGTTTCTTCTCGTCTATAAAGGCAAATATTTATCTCTAGTGGGTATTGAAAATGAGGTTTATAGCCCTGCTTCCACTTAACCAGGCCAGACGTTGTAGTGCATGGTCCATGCTAGTACGGATCTCTTTGGCAAAGGGTCCTGGCTAACTAATAGATTACGCTTTATCCCTGCTCTGGGGTTTTGACAGGTGATGACTGAGCTGATAAGGGAATTCTGCACATCATTACGGTGCCTGGCCTCCTCTCATCTTGTCTGGTAGATCTGTTGGCCATCACATACTGTAGCATGATCAGCAACATGTCTCTTGACTGCTCATGGAGATGGCTCTGCTTTTTTGTCATTTCCTCTCTTTTGGACTGAGCAGCCCCAGGTCACTGCTACCCATGAACACCATGCCGGTGGGCACTGGAACTTGGAGTGACGTCACTGCTGCCTGTTGGGGCCCAGAAGCTTGGGGCTGATTGATTAAGTTTTAACTTTTGAGTCTGGAGCTATCTGTGTGGGCTCACAGCTGGGGACTACAAAGTGCTATATGGAATTGGCACGGAGAAGAAACACACAGATTGCCTGCTGTCAGGACATCTGTGTCTTTTTATTCTGGGTACATTTAGCACTTACAGTGTTTCACATCTGTCACATATGCAGTATGGCACTGACAGTGGTTACCATTATATTTACATTTTGCCTCGATCACATTTGTTGTTGTTTACCATGTCTGCAAAGCCACCTCCTTGGCCGCACACATTTCATTTGTTAACATCGGGGATGCCTGGCACTGAATGTTACCAGCGGTGGACTTGGTGACACACGCATGGCATTCACGACATGGCATTCAACTAGTCTATCAATGCTCCATCATTTGTGTTCTCTTTACAAGTGCCACCTCCCCAGTTCTGCCTGGACCTACATCATTTTGTCCTGCACAGCACTTCCATGGCACAAGATAATTGAAGATCTCTGTAAGAGACCCCAAGCAGTCTGAAGACCACATTAGAGGCTTAGTTTGTCCCCTGCTCAAAGTACACACGCAACATTTGTCTGACGTAGTCTTTAAAAAGTCTAAGCTCTCAGAGACAGCAAATCCAAAATCCCTCCAGGCAATATTTTTCGTTCCGTACATGAGAACATTTTCTGTAAACTTTGGCTGGAAATGCAACCTTTCCTTTGAGATGCAGCACGTGACTTCGGAGGCAGCTGCTGATAAGTCTGTCAGAAAAGGAAACATAATGATCTGTCTCTCTTCCTCCTTCCCAAATAAATTTCTGACTTTTGCTAACTTCCCTGTCATTTTATGCTCCAGTCTGGAGTTTTGCTTCATCATCACCAAAGGCCATCATTCTGCATTCCAGGGTTTAGAGACATGAAGCGTAACTGATATAGACGTGTTCACCTTGTGGTCATCTGTGCATTTGTTCCAGAATATGGCCACAATTTTTCTTCTGTTTGCAAATTCACAGCCTTTACTGCCCCCTTTATACACCTCATACTCTCAGGTTTGTCCTTTCATTGGTGATGGCATGTTTCCTGATTCTGACCATGTTGCACACAGATCGGGAATAAAGTATTGCCTTTTTCTACCACATTGCTGCTACTGTTGCCCCCCTGGCAGGCTTTCATCTTCACTCTGTCTCTGATTGCAAGCACTATGGAGCTTCCTGACGGGACCTGAAAGAGCAAGTGAGCTCACCAGGAGAGCCATTGATCACCTCCTAAATTGTCAGTGGACTGGATGGACTAGAAGGCAAAGATTAAAAGCTGCAGTGTTTGCTCTGAAGGGAACAATGAATCGCTAATGAGAGTGGAAATTTGCCATCGCTTTTGCTAGAGCTGTTGAGAAAATGAGGGGAACAAGAGGATAAGATTCCTGGAGCCAAATCTGTCCTTGGAATATATCACATCACAAACTTTTCTTGTGTCGGAATTCTTTCATTATTGTTTTTTAATTAAACTGTTCTTAAAAATAATCCTTGTTTTTAAATCACAAGTCAAAAATGCAAATATGAGCCCTGGGAACTCAGAAGTCTCAGGCTACACAAGTTTCTCTCATCCTTGCTATGGAAACAACAGAAGATGAATACACAAGGAATGTCTGTTAAGGATAAGTTTTAATGATCATCTGCAACTTGTTAGTCTATAATACATGCCATTAATAAACTGAATTACCCCCAAAAGTCTGTTCTGTGAGAAGTGCCATATTTCCTGCATCTGCTGCATCTGTTTTATCACATTTCTCCATCCTTCTGAAAGCACTGTTAAAAAAAACTCTAGCACAAAACAATCGCAACTCAGGTATATAATACCTGAGTCTTTCCTTCCTTCACACCTGTGTTATTTCACTTTTTACTGCTTCTGTATGTAAGCTCCCAAGTGAGAAAAGCTCAGTCTACCTCCTTCCCTCTTTCTGATTGATTGAAAATTATTGTCTCTATTGTGGGTTCAAAACATTAATCCTCATCCTAGTAAACGGTAGCATCACCAAGAGATTCAAGCTGTCACGTGGATTACTTTGCTCCAAGAGCTCTTCTCCAAGGCCACTGAAATTCGTAGGGTGCTTCTCACTGCTTGCGGTGAAAACTTGCCTGGGCCTATGGTCATGCCTAATTAGTGAGTGGGAGATTCAAGGAACATGTTGCCTTCTATTTCCCCAATTTTAGTGGACTGCTTTCCACATCCATGTGGCTGCAAGGTTTTCATTCCAATCTACTCTTATCTCGATTCAGAGGAAAACTGATTCTCATCATCATTTCATTGCGTGAAAGTATATATATCTTTCTTCACAGAATTAAATTAACCCCTGTCCTGTTCAGATATACTATTGTTATCATCATTGCTATTAAATGAGTTGTTTCTAAAGCAACTGCAGACAAGATACCAAGCCAGCCCCCCTGACCGCATTCCACAGGGCGAGCTCACAGTTCCAGCGAATGCGTTAGGAAACTCATCGCTGCAGCTTGAAAAGCTCAGGCACGTCTCTCCTCTCTGATTCCTTGCAGCTGCCCTTCATGACGGTAAGCTGCTTTCTCAGGAAGGTGCTAGAGAGGAGGTCTGAAGAGATATGGCCTTATGATTACATGTGAGAGAACCCAGAGGCTTCAGTTCCCTCCTGTGCCCCTGGTTGTGAGACGATTCTTCTGCTCCTCAAGCGCAAAATGGCTATAACATCTTCTGACCGCTTTCCTTTCTAACGTCTCCAACATGCTGTCGAACAGACATTGCTATTCCGCCTTCAGTGCAAGCACAACTTTCAATATCACTTGCCTTTTTCAATTTCTTTCTCCTAAATTGGTATTTTTATGATATTTAATGACTAATGTTTGTATGGTTTTCCTTTATGGAGTTATCGTATATTATATGTCACTAAATTACATAATCATGAATGGTTTGATATAGATAATGTTTTTTTTTACTTAGAAAAACTGTGTGCTTTGTCATTAATGTTTTTATAGTGCCATAACTTGTACTCTGTGTCTTAGGCATGTCTTAGTTTGGGCTCTTGGACTGAGAGTAGTAAAACTCCCATTCTTTGTGTTTTAATTTATTTCTTAGACAACTGGCATTCCTACCAGCAAAAATCTGGGCAGAATCTGAACTTATATTGTAAAAGAGGCACAATGGAAAGAGCCACGACAGAAACCTGGATGTGCAAGAACTAAATAAGGGTAAGAAATAAGTAAATATATATGTGTGACAAATATATATGTATATACGTATACATAAAGCCAATCTCTTTTTCAAGGACAGGTAATGATTTCATGATGTGAACACTTGCCTTCATTACAGTAAGACATATGGTTTCATAAATTCAATACTTACTATGGGGTATTTGTTCAAATTTTAATGCCACACAGTGTTCTAAACTTATTGTGATGAGAAAAACCAGATGATGATGAGAAGCAGAGCTAGAAGCACTAGATCACACCAAGCTTCGCAAAGATGCAGATAGGTGAAGCTGCCAAACAGTCACCAGCGCATTCCAGCGGACACCGTAGTGTGGAAGCCTCTTGGCTGCCCTTCAGCTCGGGTGGCTCGGCAACAATTTAGCATGGTGGAGCAGCCATCTGATATGAAACCACTATGCCTTTGCCTTACTGGTAAAACTAAAAAATGTTATTAAAATCTAGGCATTCAGAAAGTACACGGGATGGAATCCTGTACCTGCTGTGGTCAATGCGAGCTTTCCTAGTGGCTTCAAAAGGCCAGCATTTCACCCAGGTTTGAGTCTCCTTGTTTTGAAATAAAAGACACATTTTAAAACTTAATTTATAAAGGACCCTACCTTAAAGCTTGTTTATATGTGTAATAGTGTTAACTAATCGACTTTTCTGTAAATCAGTGATTGCTTTTGTTATTCAGAGAGTAATAATGTAGTAGGTGTCGCGTTTTCGAACAAAAGAAAAGAAAAATGGATTTGAGTTTCAAGAATTTTCTCAGGTTTTGATTTGTATTCTTGCTTATCATTGACATTTGTCTGAGCTCTATGCTGGCATCTGTGAAAATGCAAAACACCCACAAAACGTTCTAACCAGAGCAGAGCTGCTGATACTTACACATGTATAAACTCAAATATACAGATTTAATCAGCAAAGGAGCTCACCTGAGGCATGTCATTCCCTTTCCGTCCTGTAGTTCTAATGTGCTACTTTTGAGCTACAAATGCCTATTATTAGAGGCTTTTAATTAAGTAACCAAGGCATGGATAAAGCTCAGTGCATTGGTTCACAATAAATAACAGTATTTAAAACTCAGTCCCTATTTCTGCATAGGGAAAACATAATTAAAGCAATGTAAACTGTACACTGTACTGTGAATACCTAGTATCCACTGGAGTAAATTTTTAGCAGGCAACCATTGCTGACAGCCTGGCTTGGGAAGAGAGCTTCAAATAGGGTGGAGAAGCTGCAAGAGGGAGCCATGGGCTGGAAAAATGTGTGTGAGGGCTTTGGTCTGTGTGAGAGTTCATGATATCAGGCTCCAATAATGACTACATTTAATATAATATTTATTTAGTGAATATGTTGCCTGAGTCACAGGGTTTTAAACTAGACTTCATCAGAACTTTCATTTTATAAACAATTGACTGTGATCCTGCAAACACTGATTCATGCGCTTTTCTTTGTGTGTGACAGTGAACGGGAGCACCCACGGTATGAAAAAAGCAGCATATGCGAAGTCTGAGCAGGATCAGGACCACAGAGGTGGGTGATACTGATTTCATACTTCTGACCCCAGCCAAAACATTTTTTTTTTTTTTTTTTAAATAGCTTGCTTTTCCTTCCTAATCTGTAAAGCAGTCTTTGGCTGGTGACAGCTGTGAGAATTCTGAAATCCGTCACATACCACGGGGACCTTTTCTGATTTTTGTTGTCTTGTAATACACTTAGAGCAGCACATGGAAAGTGCATAGCCAGAATTTTCTGTTGGTGAAAAGAAACAGTCATCCAGAGGAAGGAGACCCGAGAGGGCCAACCTCAGAGTCAGAGGAGAGGTCTCATTTTACTCCAGCAGTTCCTTCACGGTTTTGTGAGCGTTTCCCCCCATACAGTTGTAGTTTTACCAGCTTTACATTGTTCCCCTGCGAACCCGGCAGGTCGTGTGGTCTGTATTCCACCCCCGGCATTTGGTACCCCTGTGATAAACTACAAAACTCTCCTGTTCTTAAAGGGATTGAGATACTGTGGAGTCCCCAAATATGTTTCTCATACTCATGTCTGTGGTTCCAATTTGTTTTTCATCACATAAGCATGAGTAACAGAGTTAGTTATATTAGGTGTATTTGATGTAAAATAGTCAACCCTTTTAGCTGGTAGGGGGAAGGGAGAGATTTCACTGAGGTTTGTAACCTACTAGAAATGTGTATTAGAAAGTGAAAACCAGACCCGACGCTGATGAAATTATTTAAACTAATGTCATTGGAAAAGTGCTCTATGAAATTAACAGTCTGCCTCGTCTTCAGCATACACTCACGTTTGAAGCACATAGACCATTATCCCTTTGGACATGTTAGGATTCCCTTTATGGCAAGGAAAATGTTCTAATAGAAATATCAGAGTAGTGGAGCTGAGCTATAAGCCTTGCTAAAACTGCTGGAGAAGCATCTCCCAGATCAGTGACAAAACCTGGGAGATAACAATTGCTCACCAGACTCCTGTGCCTGTTTTCTGGGATAATAGCTTATACTTTTCTTGAGCAGCACAATGCCCTTGCTCTACCCCTGACTTGCTTCTCACCTTGCAAACTACCTTTGTGTAATCACAGCCTAGAGAGACCACCTGTTTTCTGGGTTGTTGAGGAAGGACTGCACGTGCTTTCTTACACTACCTTTCCAGACTATGTGTCTTTACCATAGATGGAGCCCTCTGTGGTGATTGAAACATTTACCCTAAACGCCCTGTATCAGCAATGCCTCCGTGAAGTCTGAGTTCAAGAGACAAATAATACACAAGCCTCTTCAGCCCAGTCAACAGAGAAAAGTAGTCACAGAGTCAATCCTTCCATGTGGAGGATGAGTCATTCCAGCTATGTCCTGGATATCTGCTTAGGATGAGAGTCACCTGTCCAACTTTAGACATCCCGAGGTGTCTTGATCAGAGATGATTATCCAGGCTGCCTTTATAGTCCCATTCTAAGATCAATATCTAAAATAACCGGTGTGAATTGCCCCCTGAAGGCTCCTATCTCTTCCCGTTGACTAACTTACTCTAAGATATTTACTGAAACGAGATAAATAACACCCCTTCAGTAAGTGGTCTGAATCCTTATTTCTACGGACTCTGTTACATGCCTCTAGAGCAGTAGACTCTAATCTAGGATGGCCTTGAATATAAGTGTCATATTGCTCCATTTTATTCCACGTGATAAGTGGTCTGAGAACAAGTCTGTGTGTCTAGGAAGGCAAAAGCCTCTGTGTAATAGAACAGTATGTACAGCATTTCACTTTAGTCAGCAACCACATTTCATTCCTGACACAAAAGAATCAGCAATGCAGAGAAGAGTGTAAGTTTGAATAAAGTGTGCAAAATCAATGCGAGCATTGAAGTGTGACCCTAGACAGACATTTCTCATGGGTCCTGCTTGGTTACCAGTCAGTATGACAAATCACCTCTGTAATTCAGCAGCATAGATTTACTTTTGCAAATGGTAGGAGAATTGAACCCTTTGAAAGCTCTGCAAGAGCCTGAATATCACCAGGTTTCTTAACATGACTGAGAGGGAGGATCATCTGCAGCCTTGAACACACTAAGTATAGACAAGAGGTACACAAGCAGTCAAAGATAACACCACTTCGTATCAAGAGCTGCTACCCAGCCCTACAGAGGAATGTGAACAACTGCTAAGGATTTCTGAAGCCTGCACTTGATTACTGCAGGACTGCAGATACCCCCTTCAAATATTTATGATCCTTCATTACAAATCAGTTGTTTAAAGACATCTAAAAATAATGCTGTAAAAGCTACTCAAAGTATCTTAGATACACATTATTATGAGATTTTTTTTTTTCTGTATTACAGATACATTTTTTGGCCCAAGTTATATGTTTCAACACTCTCTCCTTACATCAAGGGCTCTTCAGGGCTTTTTCTATATGTGCTGAAAGATGCTTCTTTACCTGAGGCTATTCTGCTAACTTCTTCGGGCATGAAGTGTCTCTAGATAATTTAACCATGTGAGGTGCCCTCAGAAGATTTGGCAGACTGTCTCTGGCATTTGGAGCTAACCAATAAAAACATCCCTGCTCCTAATCCTCTAGATTTCTTCTAAGTTCTCCTTCTATTTGTTCTTAGTGAAAAGCATGGCATTATCTTATTACAGCAATTTGATTTTCATTATCTAGTAGGTTGCTGTGTCAGCAAAAAGCAGCAATTTGGAAAGGATGGAAAGAACTGCGAGTCATGGATGAATGAGTGATAGATGGAGAAATAAAAGAAGATAAAGAGGGTATGTTGAGTGATTGAGAGCTTGGGAAAATAAGGTGAGGTTTGTGGTACTTAAGAAACATCACTCTTTGTTTACGTGGGTAAGTGGGGAAACCTGCCTTCTTTCTGTCCCATATAACCTGTGCTTAGATGGCCTAAGTTCAGTCAGAAGCATGCTGTAAAATTATTTAGACTTGGCTAGAGTACTGAGATGACTACAAGACCATGTCTAAGTCATCTGACAAGAAAAACTACTGGCAAAAAATCATTTGCCACCAAGTTCCACTTCAGAATGAGGTGTGTTTCCTCTTACCACAAGAGGCTGGAAGGTGGAGAAAATTGATCTGTTTACTTATGAACCTTCATTTAATTATGCTTACAACACTGCAGGCATTCCTTTGGAGATAGAAGATTTCAAGAGATGATATATATATTGGTATGGGCATGGAGCACAGCACGCTCATGTTGGAATCTGATCACCTCCAGTTTAAACAACGGTCTGGGGTGAAGGTCTTTAACATTTAAAATACATCATATGCCTTTTTCTACATATAATCTAATGCTCGCTGAAAGCAGTGGGGCCACATCTGCTTGTAGTACATAAAATAAACCAAGACTATTCTCAGTCTCTGATGCCAAGTGGGGTGGCACAGCTTATGTCCATAGTGCTCAGCTTTCGCCTTCCAGAAGAACAGGATGGCCACAACAATACTGCCATTAGGGATGACAACCCATGGGTCTGTCCTCTGAATGCTGCCTGGACAGTGTCAGGGAGAACCAGAACCAGACCGTGGAGCATGCTAAAAATATGTGGGATTGTCCTGTGCCACTACACCTCCTTAGTTTATTAACACAGATATTAATAGACTGAGAGTCTTTTGATTGGCATAGGTGGAATGAATGAAAATGAGCCATCTAGTGTGATGGCTCTGTAATCCCCTGAGATTCCCAGAGCATATTGCTTACCGGTAAAAGGGACACCCATCTAATAGAGAAAAAGTAATTTTAAAAGCTGCTTTGGGCATTTTGCCAGCTGCATAGCAACATCTGGTTGGCATTCAGAGGCTTCAGGGGCAGCTAATCCTGCTCTGAGCAGGATTAACATCCCGGTTTAAAACATACTCTTGGTGTGTCTGATGGAACCAGGATTTTGGCTGTCCAGAGCAGAGGGGAAGAGTGCAAGAAGGAGGACCTATGTGACTATCACATAGCATTTCCACCCCCATTTTGTTCTCTGGGGCTTCAGTATTTCACCTGAAGAAATAAAGAAGCACCGTAGCTATAGCAGCCCTGTCAAATACCCATTACATACTGCAGAGCTCAGCCTATCTCCTCTTTACTACATATTCTGCAAGTGAGAGCAAAGGATAAAGTTACTTACAGAAATACTGCTCTAGCATAGGTGAGCAAGTTGATATTCAGCACAGGTGTATGTAAATCCCAGTTGTGTTTTTTGTGAAACTGTTTTTGTGAAGGAAAGGCAACATTTCTTGGGAGCAGAATTGTAGTAGAAGTCATGGATGAGCTCCTACACAAAATTTTCTCATGCTTTCCATAGTTACGGGCACAGAAATTTAATGCCTTTGAGTCAAAGTACCTCTGCTGACAGTGACTGACTGATTTCTTAACTACTCTGCTGCTAAATTTAACTATTGGAAACGATGGGACATGAGAAGTTTGACACTACCTCACAAATTCTGGAAAACCTTGCACTGTAAGTAGATCCTCCGTGAAACTGGAGTGCTGTGGACTTGCGAGAAGCATGGCAAGCCATAGCCCACACTGTCCAGAGCGCAGCGAGAATCGTTTCCTGTGGCTCCAGAGCAAGGGGCAGAATGAAGACACGGGGAGTTGCACACACAGTTTACAGCTTGCTCCTGGGCGTCTTTATGGGAAACACATACAATTAAATGCTTATTAATTAACAGTATGCTCTGAACATGGAAAGAACTCATATTTGCAAGCACAGTTTCTTCTACATCCTTTCCTTTAAATTTCTATAGAAGAGGAACTACGGGTATACTTCTGCATGTCACTGTCATGGTCACTACATAACTGCTGGTGAAAACTGGTTTGGCTCTGCTGAGGAGGCAGTTCAAGTCTTAGCTCAGCTGAGTGTCTGGCCTGCTATGCCCAGATTTATAGATAGCACCAAGGCTATCACATCCAGGTGCAATATTTTCATACTTGCACGCGTTATTTACATACCCAAGCACAGTATTTACATGTTCTTTATTTTGCACGTCGAGACTTTCGACAAATAAGGAAATTCTTCAAACTGAGTCTTTATTTTTGCTTCCTACGTCTCAGATTTTCCAGAAACATAAGTTGCCACATCCCCCTCTTTCATCCCTGAAAAGGAGCAGGAAAGTGAGTGGCTTTCCTGCAGCAGCTGCTGCACCTGCTGTTTACAGCAAAGTTGGACCACAGCAAGGCTCCTTTTCTGGTCCACGTTTCCTCTAGCAGTCAAAGACGACACATCAAAGTGAAAGCTCCGAAGGAGAGAAAACGTGACCTATTGTTCCAAGAAAACCAAATAAATCATTTGTTAGGAAGGGAGTAAAAGCTCCTAACTGAATTTTTTAAAACACAAATGTTGAGAAGAAGACCACAAAGTAAAATGTAATGTGTTGTTTTGACGATGCTAGACGCGGTACAATGTCTAGAATTTCACTGTGCTGTCACTTGATGTTCTAACAAGAGGTGCGATGCATATTGCCACGATTCGCTGTAGGTGCACATCACAGCTCTAGACAAACGGCAGTGTTGGACCGTCTCATTTGTTTCAGTTTCCAGTTCTGAAAAGTCCTGAATTCTGAAATTCTTCAGTCTAATGAGGTTTGGACCTATTCCTGTATTTGTGCTGTTTCTTCTTTTGTTCATCTTCCTTTCTGTCGTTTGCTGTTCTTACGATGGAAATACCTTGCGGTTCCCACTGAGGGCCCCATTGTGCTAGACAATCACGTTGCACAAAGAGGTTATGATGTAGACAGAGAAACCAACTTGTGGTAGAGGAAACAGAGACACAGAGAGTGGAAAATCATTTGCCTGCAGTCCCCTGAGAGGTCAGAGGCAGAGGTGCTCAAAACCCACACCTGTGTAATGGAGGAAGCCAAATGAAGATGCCATGTTGTCTCACCTGGGTGAGAAGCATTACATTTTTTCAAAAGCTTAAAATACAACTTGCTTTGCTGTAAGGAGGAGGTGTAGAAACGTGTGTGTCAACCGGAATGCCAACCAGGATTTCTTAAGAAACTAAATGCAATCTGGAAGATTGCCTGCCATCGTGAAATCATATTATCCAGAGGCACTTGGGTTACCTCCCCTCTCAGCATAATCAAATTAGTTTTGACCTTGTGACCTAGATGCAGGCAATAAAACCTTCAACTTTCTTCCAGCGGTACTGCTGCAGCCATGCAGCTCTAGAACGGTGAACCTTCTTTCCTGTGATCCCAGTCTGGGATTCTGATCAGAAAACCAAAGGCACAGAAATCAAAGGCTATCTCGACTTTCTGGATGCTGTTTAGGGAGCCTTACCATCAGAGAAAAGGAGACAGAGCAGAAAAGTCTGTCTAAAACTAGAGCTTCTCTGTGAGTTTACTCGGAAGAGTCTGGAGTAGCAAATGCAGAACTGTGTGTACTTCATTTCCAAGTAACCAATAAGACAAAAGCAAGCACAGTTGTCTCATAAGAAATAGATATCCAGAACTTGATTCAGTGTCTTCCCGTTCTAATGAATGTACGGAGGAAATTAATGACAAATTTGGTGAAGAAAATGGAACAATCCCGCTGCCTTCGTTTAATGACTGGCACACAAACCCCTCAGATGAGTTGGTACGTTCTGCCTACTCACAGCACTGTGCCGGGTCTCCATAGTACTCACAGGCTGAGAAGCTGTGTCTCGTGTTCTAATTTTAATGCACCTAGCTGAAACATTCGTAAAACGAGTACTGAAAATCAAGGACTTGGGATTAGTCAGGAGGTAAAAGAACAGTTTATAGAGCTCAGCATAGTGATAACTAGTGAACTTTGACGACATTGAAAGGCAGGGGATCAGAGGGCTCCACTCATTGCCTTCCCTCCACAAACTTTACACCGATGAAACCATGAGCCAGCGGAAACCCAGCAGTTCTTAAAGGTCAGGTATATACAATCCTGCAGTGCCCTAGCTTGATAAAAAACTCCAGTAAAGAGGCTTTATTTCTATTACTCTGCTGTGTTTGCTCACCTTGTGATTTAGGAGCATCTTTTTCAGCCTATGCCTTACTCTCAGCAAAGGTAGAAATTTTGGCATACTTTCCCCATTAATGTGAAGAACGATCACCAAACATTTTAGAACTACTTATACAGCTAGATTTTGTCTCTTGCCATCACACACACACAAAAAACCCCAAAACCATTTTATTAAAAGAATACAGAAAGTGCTTCACAATGCAACCTGCATTTGTGTGAGGAGAGCACAATCTCTTGCAGCTGATAGTATAAAAGTACAACTACAGCCTATCTGACCCTGACGTGGTTAGGTATGTTTTACCATCTAAAAACTACGAAAGGCTTTGAGGGTCCACACAGTGTTTTTGCTCTCTGTGTGCAGTGTTAGTACAGACAGGTGGGTGCTGTCTGCACCCAAGGCTCCACTGAAACGTACCTAGGGAAGCTGCTGTAACACCGACCTGAATTCTAAGGCACATGGTCACGGACGGGTGCACAACTCCCCTTGCGTTTTAGTTAGGTGTGATTGTACACTTGCCTCATGTTTCCCTCTCCCGTCCATCCAAACTAAAATGTAAGGACTATGGGCTTTATCCTGCCTTCATAGACTAGACAAAAATACCAAGAATAGCCTATTTCAACACCTGAAAAGAATAATCTTCACCTGGGGATGCCTTAAAAGAAACCTAAACTAAGACAGATGAATTCTGGTGAATCCGGCTGAAGTGCTTTAAGGTATTACTGCCCTGCTGTCGTCTGCCACTCTTGCAGCAGCTGCCCATGTCTTCTGAGAGTCAGCAAAGGGGGTTGAGGACCTACAGCCTGGCTGGTCCATCACTGAGATGAGCCCATTAACTAAGGGTGTCTTCATGGCAAAACAGGTTTACCTCTTTTCGCTCTGCTGTGCCACTGCCAGGTAGCAATGCCACCAGACTGTGGGTCAGTCATATTTTTTTTTCCTCTCCTCTCCTCTCCTCTCCTCTCCTCTCCTCTCCTCTCCTCTCCTCTTTAAACACGGAAAAATTAAACTCCTAGTACACAGTAATTCTAGGCTGTCACATAGAATCCTTCTATAGTCAACCTATTAATACTGCTTGGGGAAGTTGATAAATTGATAAAGTCTATCTGAAGAGGTCTTCAATTAACACTAAGAGATGGAATCTAGGTAATTAGCTGATAGGTGACTGAATTGCAAATATTTTTGGGAAAAGTTCTTTATTAATATATACATATAGCTTCCTTCCTTCCTTCCTTCCCTCCTTCCTTCCTTCCTTCCCTCCTTCCTTCCCTCCTTCCTTCCCTCCCTCCTTCCTTCCCTCCTTCCTTCCTTCCTTCCTTCCCTCCCTCCCTCCCTCCTTCCCTCCTTCCCTCCTTCCCTCCTTCCCTCCTTCCTTCCTTCCCTCCTTCCTTCCTTCCTTCCTTCCCTCCTGTCCCTTTTCTCTTTATTCCTCCCCTTTCTTTATCACTTTCTTACTATCTTTCTCTTTCTCTCTTACTTTTCTGCCTCTCTTATCTTTCTGTCTTTCTCCTTCTCTCTGTCTTCACTGCAGTACAAGAGTTAGGTCTCAATAGGAAATCCACCTCCATTACCCCACCAGCACCCTCCCAGACAATTAAGAACTTGTTCCCTCTCCCCCTCCCCCACAACCCCTTTTTTGTTTTGCTTTGTTATTGTCAGCTGGTCTCTTGGATTAGGGTTTGCAGCTCTCTCTGGGCTCAGGAAGGCTTGGTAGCTTGGCAGGATTTCTTGCCAGATCACTGATCCTAATGTAAGTGCCAGAATCCTGCAGTTTGCATAATGCTAATTTGCTTTTCAGCCCAACTTACCAACTCACATGCTGCTTAGCATATCAAGTAGCAGAAGGAAAGCCTTGTGCTCTACCCCAACCGAGGAGGAAGAGGAGGAGGAGGAGGAAGTGGAGAAGGAGGAGGAGGAGGAGGAGAAGGAGGAAAAGAAGGAGGAAGAGGAGGAGGAGAGTAATTAGATAGATACCCACTACCTGAAATTGAAACTAATCTAACCAGCCCTGGGTATAAACCTTAATGCACTGCTGAGCTTCTGGTAAGAGGTTATTAGACTGAAACAGTTTCAAGCCAATTAGTTCCTTATTCTCAAAGCTCTGATTGTGGAGTTTTCACTGGCCTAATGAGGCTACAAATACTGCCTCATTAAGACAGAGTTCAATCACTTAGACCTAGATCCCACCATCTTTACTCATTGCGAGCAAGGGAGTAGAACTGGACTCTAATGATTGTGTTAATGAAATGCTAGACATGTCAGGGTGGGGCGATACTGAGATATCACCACACCTAAGGGATGTTGCCAGTCATCGGGCTAAATGCCAATTACTTTCAGTCGACTAGGCGTGGGGCTCTCTCATTGTATTATCACACATTGAATGGTCTTATTGCAACACTGGTTCTTTCAAAGCAAAACAAAACTAGACTGCCTAGAAAAAAACCTCACCGCCTCTGTTTTCATACTAAGCTGCACCCACACTGATGCTAGTATTACTGTAGCATGAGTCCGAGAAGGTGGGACTCTTCTCCGAGTTTACCTCGGTGTGTAGATACATAATCTAAAGGTCGTCCAGGCTCTCTAATAAATCGAGGGAAATTAGTACCTCTGAAGAAAGACTGATCCTTTCTGCATGAGACACCTGTGTTGGGAAGGGTGAGATGGACCACTCTGAAGGTGCTGGAATCTCTTCCTCAGCTGAAGGGCAGCCTGGGCAAGAGGCTCTGAACCAGATCCTTTCAGTCAGCTAAAGATTGTGGAAGTGTACCTCAAACTGAATGACAGAAATAGGGCCTGGTTTGCTTTCCAACTGATCGCTTGGTCACAGACAGGGACTGCGGTCACATCTCTCGTGCCAATCAGCTGATGCAATGCTCCAACCCCTCAGGATGGAGACGACGTCTGACTGATGCCCCTCTTGTCAGCTCCCAAACAATGAATAATAAGGGCGCTGTGAGAAGCGGCTTTGATTTTCTATGTTTGGTCAGCAAGAAAGCGAGTGCCATGGCCCAACAGGTCATGCAGACACCCTCCTGGGAACACAGCTTGCTGGTTGATGCAATGGGCTCACTCACCAGTGCTTGGTGAGCAGCTTGCTGCTGACATTGTCCCAGTTCCCAGCGAGTGGCACCCCAGCATGTGGGAAAAGCTTCAGAGGAGTGCTGAGCACACAGTCTCTAATCAAGAAGGTGTGGAGATCAGGGAAATTGGATAAGGAATTTACCATGAAGGCTGTGAAATAAATTGCCCAAGTAAGATGTTAGCAAGAATTAATGCCCAAATAATATTACTTTCATTTCTTGATATTCTGTGCTTGGATATGGTTTCGTTTGGAAAGTGTAGATGTGAAGTTCTCCCAAATTTGTCTCCCTCTACTTTGTCCTGTGTGATACCTTCCCCAGTGATCCTCTCCATTTCAATAAAGTTCCAAATGTGTGGAAGGGACAGGGCTAAAGGAATTAATTATACCTCCATCAAAGCAATGGCTGTTTATTGATTAAGTGCAAAATATTTCACATAAAGCATTATTTCTACAGAAAGGCTTGCTCTCTAGGAAAGGATCCTTTGGCAAGGGGTGGATAGGATACGTCTTCTGGGCAGAGCCTTCCTTCTTCAGCTGGTTTGGTCTGATCACTTGTGTTTGGAGGACCACAGGAAGATTAAAATTGTAACATCCAATGGACCAATGAAAGGGGAGTATTGTGAAGAGATCTCCATCCACTTTCTTAGGATTTTAGAGGACTGAGAAAATGTCAAAATCTAGTCACTTGCTTCTGCATTAGCGATGCGCACCTGCTGTCTCACAGGACAGGGCTGTTGAACTCAAGTCAAAGGTGTGAGTTGCTCCTGCTGTTGAGAACTCGAGTGGAGGAACACCACTCAGCACCCTTCCATAGTGACACTCTCTAAGTCACTGCCCATTTTTGCCTATTTAAGGCATGTGGTAGATGTATATAAAAAACAGATTAGATTTTCAGCATGATATAGTTTTAAATAATTCCAGAAATGGGGCCCCAAAATTGATGGCTCTCAAGCAATTGGCTTCATTGGGATATCTGGATTAACTAAGCCTCCTTAGGTAGTACAGCAGTGCATCTGCTTGTAAGATTGCATGACAGGGGAGTTAGATCACACAAAACAACCTGCCCAGCAGCTGGGTCTCAGGGATGAAAAGTCTTGCAGAAAGTGTTCTAGTGGGAAAATATGGGATCAATGACAAACTTTTAGAAATCTCTGTGGTTAGTTGGGTTCTGGTGAGTGTGAGGTTGAGAGGGAAGGAAACCCCATTATGAGCGGAAAATGATTTCTCGGGAATTGATCTCAAAAGAAACAGTCACGGTAAAGCTGCGTTTTCTTTCCTGAAGCATGCATACATTTCTTCTCTTTAGGACCTCTGATTGTGCAGCTGAAGAGGGTGGTAATTGCCCACCCCAGTGATTCAGCGTTCTGGGAATTTCCCAAAAGCGGTTTGAGTTGAGCTATGGTTTCTGCCAGCCTTTTCCAGCCTTAAAAAAGGTCTTTTTCTCCCTAAAAAGGACAGACTCCTTTGCTTTGTTAATTCAAAGATAGAAAGGGCATTAGATTAACATTGATGATAGACTATGACTATCTATCTGATGTATGTCAATATGATTTTTGTCAGAGAGCTAAAATCGCTACTATTATTCCCTGAAGAAAACATTGTTTTCCTTCTGTATTTTACATACTTGGGGAAATATCTAGGGTATAGCACTAGGTTACACGGTACTGTATTGTAGCTTAACAGCCAGGAACACTAACCAGTTCAACAGAGCCAGAATACAAAACCAGGAAAGAAAGTAACTCAAAGTGGAAACTACTGAAAAGGAGAGGGACGGTACAGTCAAAGATGTGTGTGAGTGAACTGTGAATAAGTACACCAGTCACACAAGGCACGACAGTGCTGACTATTCTCTGTGGCCAGAGAATACTTTCTTACCTCCTACTTTCTTCCTAGTATCCCCGAGCTACCTACTACTGTATTATTTAAATAGTGATTATTTTCCTTCTCTGTTTAGCAATTAACATCTTTCCTCCTCTGTGCTGCACGTATATGTGTGTATGTTAAAACTCAAGGTAGAGAACAGAAGCTAAAAGACGTTGTAAAACATTTTTCTTCTCTCCTTGACTTTTAGGCTTACTGGTTCTCGTGTGTGTACATGTGTGTGTGGCTGGCCTCTGGTACAAATTAAAGTAGCCACAGAAGGACACAAAAGGCACTTAGCCAGGGTGAAGGATCTGTCCCCATTGTTTCCTCGGAGTGTTGGATCCAACATCCTTTGACTCATAATATATTTAATTAAAAAAAAAAAATCCTAGCAACCCGGAATTAAAACTATTGTTGCTAGAAATTGAATGAGCAAAGAACGAGCGAGTGGGTGACTAGCATGTTACGGTTACTTTTCAGGATATTATGAGCTTTGCTCCCACTGAACTCAATGGGAAAATTCCCTGTGATGTCAGTGACGCGCAAATGGGTTCATAGCCCTTCCTCAGGGTAGGTCCCGTTGCAATCCTAGGTGTGGATAAGGAGAGAAACCCCGCTGGAAAGAAAAAAAAAAAGAGTTTTCGAAGATTATCATCAGCGTGAGCAATCGCAGTAAAGTCCTAATGACTGTTGTTAACAAACTGTGTTTTATTATGTTTCCTGTAAAACAATGTGCTTTGAGGGGGAGGGGAAAGAAGCAGGGGGGTAATTGTCATTCCAGTGAATCAGCTATTCTGGGAATTTCCAAAAGGTGTGGTTAGCTAGAGAGACTGTGGTGTTTGCCACATTTTTTTCCTTCCTAAGGCTAATCTTTTTAATTCAAAATAATTTGCAACCATTTAATTTTGAATCTAGAATTAATATAGTCGATTAAGGCCTATTATTCAAAAATCCACCAGGGGCACAGACAACGGCAACAGCTATAGAAAAAGGCTAGGTGTTCCCTGGAGTCCATCTATCACAAATTCTGGGATTCACCAGACAGTTCAACACTCCAAATTTATCCATCAAGAAAATTAGACTATCCACATCGTGGGTAGAAAATGAAGCCAGCACATCTGCAGCATGAGGGTGCCACCAGGCAGCAGGGAGGACACAGAAAAGGGACAGATTGGATGAGTCCTTGGAATAGCCAGAGATTGCAGTGGCTTGTTCACCTCCAAGTGGGAAAGATTCATACAAAAAATGTCAGTATTTGTCTTTTTCCTGTGAACATTTAACTTTTAAGAAAGGAATTATCTTCAGAAGTGTAGCAGGAGCAACATTTTAACTATTGCCCATGTATATTTGACTCAGAAACTACTGTTAGCATCCAAAAAACATGGCAAATTCTTCCCAGCTGTATTATTGTATTGTAATAATTTTCCATTACAGAGGTGACTGTTGCTCCAAGCCAGAATATGTGAAGTAGCCAAGATTTGACTCTCCAGGCTCTGCCACGCACAATGCTAAGCACCTCATGCGTGATGCTGTCATCTCTCCATACTTACAGACTTCCCTGGGAGTTGAAGGCACTCAGTATTGCCTGCGAGGAAGAGATCTGTGTGTGGCAGAAAATGTTAGCATATTAGGAAAGTAAATGGAGATGATTTAGTGATGAGACTACTGCTTCTCCTGCTGACCAGCATTGTTTCATTGTTTTCTTGTGTTCCCTTGTCAGTCGGCATCTATCTTGTGCCTCATGGTGAGCGCGGACTGCAAACTTTCTGGGGCAAGCACTGGCCTTCAACGTGGTGGTCGTACAGAGCAATAGCCAGGTGCCTCAATCCCGGCAACCACAAGTTCCTGGAATCACGCAATGGCTGTTTGCTTCCTTCCTTCATGTGATTGCTCAACCTGTTTACATCTGTCAAGCCATTTATAAAAGCTGTGCTGCTAGCAAGGGCTGTTTTGGGGCTGTTGGGCTTTTTTTGGTTTTGGTTTTTTTTTTTTTTTAAATTGTTTCGAAGGCTCTTTTTAGTTAAAAAGTGTTTGCCACCACAGTAAAGACATGGACTGGATTAAAGTTCAAAACGAGCTCACGTCAGCAAGTGGATGGAAATTGTTACCATCTGACAGCTGGTGGCCTGGAAGGAAAATGTAAAAGTCACTGCATGAAGGATTGGTTCAGGGCAGTGCCATAAGAAGTGTCACGGCTTTGTTTTATATCCTGGGAGCAGAGCTCTCTGTTCTGTCTGAGTTGTGCTTGGAGGAAGCGGGCATGGAGACCAGCGAAACTCGCTGAACCTCTCCGGCTGCAGTGGCTGGTCCTTACAACATATTAAACCTGTACAGGAGAAGCTGCAGTTCGTGCCACTGGTGATATGTGTCAAGACAGTAGGGTGACAGGCCTCGTTCAGGTCACCAGGAATTCTCTGTTGCCTTTCAACACACTAAGTCCAACTCCCAGCCCTTGTTTTATCAATTTTGACTGGCAAACAACTGAATTAAAGCACAAAAAGCATTTTCTTTTCAAGCCTGGCTGCTTTAATAGTGGGACAGTTTTATTATTTGATATGAGAATACCCTAGAAATGCTGCCAGAGTGTCCCATACTAACTAGTGTGCATTTAAATACCTGTCTAATTACTCCGTTATAGAGTGAGTAGTACAGATAAGACAGACCAGGCAAAGGCTGCAGAATTAACTGACCTGCCAAGGTCACCCAGGGAACAGCGCTGGGATTGCAGATTGGACATTGCGGATGCATGTCTTCAGGCCCCAGCACTGCCAGAGAAAGAACTGGCTGCCTTGATGTGCCAGAGGGTCATGCTGCTGTCCGGAGGGACTCCAGCAGGCTGGAGAAATGGGCTAACAGGAACGTCAGGGGGGAAATAGCAAAGTCCTGCACCCAGGTTATTCCCATGCACCAGTACATGCTGGGAGCTGACCAGCTGAAAACAGCTTTGCAGAGCAGGACTTGGAGGTTCTGGTGGACATCAAGTTGAACAGGAGCCATCAATGTCACACTGCAGAAAAGAAGGCGACCTCTGCCCTGGGCTGTTTTAGGAGGAGTGTTGCCAGCAGGTCGAGGGAGAGGAACTTTTCCCGTGATTCAGCACTGCTGAGGCCACCCTCCAGTCTGTCTCCAGTTCTGGGATCCTCAGTCCAAAAGAGAGATGGACATACTAAAGAGAGGTCAGGGAAGGGTTCCTGAGATGGTTAAGGGTCTGGAGCAAGAAATGCAGCGGCTCAAACAGCGCACTTTTGCTGCTGCTAAAGACAACTCCAAGCCAAGGCAAGGACCAGAGCAGCTCTGCTCTATGGTAAGGGTGAATGAGGAGGGACTGTTCAGCCTGGAGAAGAAAGGCTCATGGGAAATCTCATCAATGTATATCAATATCTGAAGGAAGGGTGCAAAGAGGAAGGGGACAGGCTCATTTCAGTGATAGGACAAGAGGAAATGGGCACAAACCAAATTACAGGAGATTCCCTCTGAACTTTAGGAAACACTTTTTTTACTGTTAGGGTGACTGAGCACTGGCACAGGTTGTCCAGGGACGTTGGGGAATCTCCCTCCATGGCAGTATTCAAAAGCTGTCTGGACGTGGTCCTGGGCAACCTTGCCCTAGGTGACCCTGCTTGAGCAGGACACTTTCAGAGGTACCTTCTAACCACAGCCACACTGTGATTCTGTGTCACCACACCTCGAAGTTATGCATCACCTTTCAGCCTGCCAGCACACAGTACTGCCTCCCAAAACGTACAAGCCAGCTGCAGATGTGAAGACCTCGCAAGGAACAGCAATCATAGTGATGAGCCTTATTTTAAACAGCAATTTTTTTGTTGTCGTTGCCTCAGGTTATTTTCATATTTCAAAAGCATTTGAGGAGGCCGTCAGAGGAAGTGGTGACTTCAGGAGGGAGGATGGCAGCCAGTGGCCAGTGTTCCAGGCTGGATGTAGTTACCTGTTACCTCTGTAACCAGAGCAGTTTCACTAGAAAGGCATTTATGGGCTCAGTGTCCTCATCTCTAAGCTGCTGTGTTAAACAAGAACTAGGAAATGGAAGCCAGAAGAGCAAGAGTCAGCAAACTACTGCAATACTCAAGAACTTTCCAAATGAGTTAACCCCCCCAAACTTTAAGCCAATAAACTGCAGTGACAGCATTTACTCCTGAATTAAAACATTTTGGAGACGGAAGGGGTTAAATAAATCATTGCCTGTGGCTTCCTTACTGCAGAGGATGTGTTGAAATGTTCAAGAGTGAAGGTACAGGCAGCCTGCTTACATAATCGGGCAGATTACATGAAGTTAGAAAGCACAACCACGTATTTCAGGAGGAAATACGTTTACTTAGAGGAAAAGAGATGAATGTGATAACTGTGAAAAACACTTTGTCCTGGATGAAGAAGCCAAATAGAGTTCTTTGGAATCCAGATCACCTTTCAATGATGAAACAAGAAATATAATAGACTGTTGGATCTGGTAACTGTCACCAAGGACCACCGTTCTATCATTGCTGTTCACGTACTGCCCACAAGTGTCTACAGGGTTCTTGTTTACATGTTTGAACCATTTTTGCCATATTTGAACCGAGAAAAGTAATATCTGATTTTTCTGCGTGATCCACTCGTAACAGAGGTTTGCATTCAGCATTGTTTGCATATTTTGGGATACCCAGTATTTTAAAAGGCAGATTCAGAATCTTAATCCTAGAGCAGACATAGCTTGTTGTGAGGGTTTTTTAATGAGAAGGACAAAAATACGCAGCATCTCTCCCTTTGGATTTTGAATAATAAAATTTATAATAATTACATATTAACCCATTCTCCTTGTGCTACCTTATCTTCTGCAAAACCCAAGGTGTTATTTCAAGATTTGTGCCAGTGCCAATCAGTAATGCTAGATAGGAAAGGCAGGTTTGTTGTGTCACCACCACCACCTTTTCCCCAAAAAAGATGACAGAAACCGAAAAAGCAAAGCCACTGATTTCTTCTCTGTGTATGATTTCCTTTGTGGTGACTGAAGGAAGCTACCTGTAGAGTGCCTGCTGTTTTCATTCCATTTCCTGATGAAATGAATGAGAAAAAAAGTCCAAGAAATGTCAACACGAAACTCAATCTTAGCAATCACTCAATCTCCAGAACGGCTGGAAAATGGGCTGGAAAATGACATTTGTTTTCTCTTGGGCAGACACAAAACATCCCAGACAGAAAAAAGGGCCCTTCCCTCTGCTGTGTCTTCTTGGTACGTAAAGTAGAAGTCAGCATTTTTGAACACTCATAAGTGCACCAAGAATTATATTTAAAAACAAAGAAATAGTTAAATGTGACCTGTTAGCTATGTTTCTAGTCCAGAGCTGTAGGGAACACAGAATGTAAAAATCCATTGCTTTGTCTCATTATTCGTGTACGCCCTGTGGTAGAGCCCAGGGGCAGCGATGCCTCGGCAGTGGGTGCAGAGCAGTGCCTGTGAGTGTATAACAATTACCTTTTGTGACATCCTAAAACAGTGCTGCAGGGTTTGTGTCTGCTAAGGCTCCGAGGTGAGCCAGAGTGCAAGACCACAATCTTTTTGAAAACACAGCCCAAGTAAGGGAAGAAATAAATTACGTTGCCACCCCCCCTCTTTTACACAGTAGCTTCATTGTTTAGACAGTTTCTCAGGAGGAGCGATTTAGGTGGTGAAGTCTCAGCAATTTGAGGACCTAAAGCCCTATCAGCCACCATTCAAACAGGTCTACAGGTGAGAATAATGGGACAGGGGGTGATGCAGAAGTCTGCCATTTCATTTTGTGGCAGCTGCTCCTTGAAGTAAGCGTTCATTGAGCAAGGGGTGACTAAAGCACACCTCCATCCCCCAGTGCACTCACATGCAAAACGGGAGCCCTTAGCTTCATTCTTTGTTCCATTGACCTCTTACCATTTTACCCGGCTGATGAGCAGAACAGACATAAAGGCCACCTTCCCCTACCAAACGTCCCACCTCCATCGAGGCTAGGGAGTCATACTCACATCTTCGTTCCCTTTTACTCTCTGTCTTATAGAATCAAAGTCTGGGAAAGGTTGAGGACCTTTGCTAAAGATAATGATGGTCAGAGGCATCAGCAGCTGGGAAGAGTTGTGGGAGCTCATCTACTTGAATTTCCTTAGAAGATTGACTCTAACCTTCTCGTATCCTATTGCTCACCCATGACTAGACGTAACGGGGGGAAGGTACAACCTTTCACCCAAAATGTTGGCCACATTTTGGGTGACGGTTGATTCTTCAGGTATTTTCTGAAAGGCCGCTGGGGTGAGGATTTCAGAAGACACTCTTTGCCTATCAACACCAAGGAAATATAACACAGATAAGATCTGGGCTGTTACTGCTGAGTACATGGGCATCTGGAGGAATTAACTTCTGAAAACCGAGGGATTTGGGAAGCGTTCAGGATCAGGTGGTGACTCAGGTGTTTAAAACAAAAGTTGAATATAGAAATGACCCTCCTCTTGTGGATTTGGCCTTCAGCTCTTCAGATTGGTTCAAAAGCCTCTACCCAATGGATTCACATTGCTGTACACTTATTGTCTTATTTATTTCTATTTTTAAAAAGAGGATATGAAATGTATATACAGGATGATAATATTATTTTTCTTTTGGATTTTAAAAAAGCAACTAAGACAACTTCACAAATGATGAAGATAAAATGATAGAGTGTCACTAATGTTATTAATTACTGTGAATGCCACAGGAGGATCCCCCGTGCAGAGTTCATTTTCTTTTGTTGTTAAATGAGTCTCAATGCTAGTTATTGTTAAACTGTGGGAATCGACATGTACTGCTGGCAAAACAGGCAATCTGCACTTTCTGCATAGTAGCTTTGCCCCTTTTTATAAGCCCTTGACCTCACCTAATTTTTCTCTGTTCCACCATTTGAAAACTGCAGAAGATGTTAACTCGCTATTTAAAGAGCTTTTGATATATGCAACCGTAAGGTGCTGTAGAAGTCGCTGTTGTTTTCAGGGAGGCAGTAATGTTAACCACAGTCCAAATTAGTCTATTAATTCTTCTTTGGAAGTGATTCGCCTTACTCTTTCAAAGACAACAGAATCTTTTCTAAGTATTATTTCTATTATTTCTGGCAGGCTGGAAATTCTTCAACAGGGAACACTGCATTCACTTCATAAAGCCAAAAGACCAGTCACTTTCAGGAGCATTTTCTAATGCACTTGACTGTACAGTGGAGACAAGAGATACCCTTCAGCAAAGTCACAAATCCTCTTCCCTGTTTCCGTCTTTACTAGTCGCTTCCACTGGCAGTGCTATCAGAAGAAGGTGGGTGGACAAGTGGGGTCTGAAGCACTCACGTCAAGCACCACCACTGGAACCTCCATGCAAACACATGCACTACCTGGGCACCCGCACACAGGCCCAGAAGCAAACAGGCACTGAAAATGCCAGCGCGTCAGTAATACAGTACAGCACGTTTTATGGAACACTGTTAAGACGTGCAAGGCTGTTCCGCCTTTTACTTCCTCCCTAGGTACTTGTATTACCTAATAACCTTTGTGGGGTTTTCTCTTTGAAGGCAATGATGGATAGATTAGTTAGGAATTTATCCACTGTAATGTTCCTATATTTATTTCACCTAATAGTTTCATTGCAAATATTGAAACCTGTTATTTCAGCTCTACACTTGAGCATGTTTTCGTGTGTCGGCAGACACATGCCTCCTCCTCCTCCTTTTATTTTTTTTTTTTGTGCTGAATGTAGTCCTTGTAAGACAGCTTTATTTTGCCACTATTCTCTGAATCCTTTCCAATTAGCCTGCACGTACTTCATTCAAATGTGGTGCCCAGAAAACTAGTCAGTGCTCTCTATGAAGCTAGCCTACTGTATGGTCTAGATATTGTGAAAAGGTGGACTTCATGCTGAGCTTTTCTCTTCGAACAAACTACAGGAAAGACTGAGAAATGCGTGTGCCGGCAGCCACATGCCTCCTCCTCCTCCTTTTATTTTTTTTTTTTTGTGCTGAATGTAGTCCTTGTAAGACAGCTTTATTTTGCCACTATTCTCTGAATCCTTTCCAATTAGCCTGCACGTACTTCATTCAAATGTGGTGCCCAGAAAACTAGTCAGTGCTCTCTATGAAGCTAGCCTACTGTATGGTCTAGATATTGTGAAAAGGTGGACTTCATGCTGAGCTTTTCTCTTCGAACAAACTACAGGAAAGACTGAGAAATGCGTAACAAAACAAGAATAAGGGTAGAAACAGAGCACTCCCCAGCTTCCACCTGCTTTGTAACTGGTTAAGCAAGATAGGAGAAATCAAGAAGTCTCTGATTAATTTAATTTCCATGCCAAGTCAAGGGCATCAGTGTTGCTGTCCTGCTCAGCACAGGAATCCATTAATTGCTGAAAATCCTTCAGTTCATCTTTCTGCCATCATGAACCAGGTAGGGATGAAAATGAACTGGGATAGTCTCAACATCTGGTTTTACATTGACTGATAGTGATGCTCGAATCACAGACTTCTGAGTTTACAGAGCTCAGTCAGGATGAAAACGTTTCCCTCGGTGTGAAGGTTGTCTGGATGTATTTGGGAGCTTAAAGAGAAGGGAAGAGAAGTCTAGTCTTCACTGCAGCCTAAGTGACTGGCTGCTGGCACTAACTGGGGTAGCAGGTGGCTGTGGTTGGCTGATGTTTCTCATTATTTGGGTGTAGGGAGGGATTTCTTCTCCCTCATCAGAGGGACAAGGTTTGCAAGGTTTTTCATCTTCCTTGTTAGCACGTGGCATAGGCTGTTTTTCAGGATCACGAGAATCTTTGGACATTGGTGACACCTCAGTCTTTCTTGTTCTCTGCGTGGCATGCAGCACTTCAGAGAATGCTTCAAGAAATCAATTTGCTCAGTGCAGATCTGCATCTAGTATAAAGATCTATAATAACTACTACAGAGCCTGAGGAGAGGATTTGGCTGGTCCTCTGGGCCCTACTGAAAAATAAAAGTGCAGTACAGTGTCATGTTAGACATGCTGCACTGCCTCCCTCCCATCCACACCTTTTTAAAGCGGGTGTCCTGATTGTCACAGGAGTATGTGGCAAAAGTAAGAAATTATTGAAAGGTAGGTATGCTTAAGGAGGGTACTAAAAATGAGTGGGAAATCTGATATTTGTTTAGTACATTTTCATACACAAAAAGAGGAGCTGTGCTTTTCAAACTTTGGACCTAGTTAAATTAGTATTGAATTGTACATTTAAAATGTTAGTCTTCCAATAGAGAAAGACTATTTCCATCAGCCAATATTTGTTACAGCCAGCACAGAACTGACACAATTTTCTGCTCTCAGTACAAAATCCAACTCACGGCTTTAGCGCTGAGCGAATGAGAGCAGAGGTGTGCCATTACTAAGCTTCCAAGCTGTAGTAACGTGAGAGTTTCATTCATGTATTTACTGTTGCCTTGATCAGCTCCTTTAACAGGAAGAACTGCAGGAGGAGAAAATATACCCCAGAAGTACTGCGAGTAGCTGTTTGTGGTTATCTCACATCATCATCCCCAACTCAAAAAGTCCCTCAGACAGAGGATCTGAAAGAAACAATTTAAAAACACATGGACTATCGACCACACAACTGGAGCAGTTGACTCTCACACAACCTGAGAGCAATCCTACCTTGGCTCACCAGCGGGTCTCTGTCCTCTCTTGCTGTCAACGGCTTTCCCATCCCAGCTGAGGGGGCAACATCAGACACAGGTTCGTTCTTAATGCAGAGAGGCTTATCTGGTTGGGACCAGGTTTCCACTACAGAGCAAACTGTCCCTGCCTTTAGGGTCCGTGCCAGGTTATAATGGTTACACTCTATTCTGCCAAGCTGTGAAACCACAGCCTTTGTATGCTCCAAAGAATCAAGTCTAGGAGGAATATGAAAACACAGACTCTGTGTCTGGGTGTTGCTTTTGCTCCTTTCTTCTCAGGCAGTGAAATGAGCATCTAGGATCCATGAAAGGATGTAGCCAATGATCTATCCAGATCAAACGATGCGACTGGCAGTGTGAGCATTTTATGACTGTACACAAGTACCAACCGTAAAGCGATTTCTACTCTCATTTGTATCAATTTGGCCACATACGCTCTGTCTGCTGTGAGGAAATATTCTGCTTTCCCTCCAGTTCGGCAGCAACCTCAGTGTGTAGGAGTGGCGAGAGAATTACAACTTTAGTGCTGCTGCAACATTCTTCCTTAGGGCAGGTGTTTACTGTATGCTGAGAAAAAGAGTCTGCAAAGTTGTGCTGGAAGTGAAGCTGGTGAGAGATTTCTGGAGGCTGGTAGGCTAAGAGAGGCAGAATAGCGGCAAGATGTGCTGGTGCCTCCGTTCAGCCACCGCACAGGAGGTGTCTTGGCTCTGGCATCCCAAGGCTGTTGCAGCCTATCAAGGGTCATAAGGATGTTCTTGTCTTCTCCCTTGCTGTGGCCCCAGGCCTGCAGTCACACTGTTAGTGTCCCCCCACCAAGACCACCTTCCCCTCCTGAGCCAGTCGGCACAGTCACCTCCCTGTGCTCTGGCAGCTGGGCTTGCGGTAGCAGCGCTGCACAGGCACTGCCCAGCCCGCTGCTCCGTGGGATTCATCCATGGCTCGGCCTCAGCCAGCTCTTTTGATTTATTTTCCCCTCAGTCAAATACTTCTGCCACGAGAATTAGTGCAACATTAACAAAATTTCTATTTCCATTCAGTTCTGTGTTTTTGTGAACTGCGTTTTTCTGGTAGGTATTTGTTTTTGCAATCGTAGTGATGAAACACATTTACTGGTTGTAGCAGTTACAGGAATTCTAAATAAATAACTCTCTTTGTCAAATTTCAGTAAATCGGGACATTTCACTACCATCATTATAATAGGGATTTGGGGAATACTATGTGTCTGTGAAATAATTCTTGAAGCAATTTATTCTTGCATCAGTGCAAAACTCCCTTCAATTTGGGCTAATCCAGGAAGATAAGGGACTAGTTTTCTAAACTAGAGAATTTTATGGCTTTTATTTTTAATTTTTTTCCCGATTTTGCTCTGGGTTTTGTATCTGTTTTAGTTTTGCAGCTTTGGGGTGTGAAAATATGCAATTGCAGTTTTCCACTGGATGTAAGTGGTACTTTTTATAGTAGTTAGCCTTCTCACCCCCAGGTTAGCTTCCACCTCTGAAAGGTTTGCTGGTGTGATCAATATCACCTTATCGTTCCCTAGAAGAACACACAGATGTTGTATACAGTGAGCCTGCTTTTGGTATTATCCTTATAAAAATTTACTTTTTATGTATTTCCAGATAGTAGGCTGATGCTGTCCAGATTTGTATCTTGTAAACACTTCCCAGCTGAGTGGGAATGAACACATGTAACTGAGAGGTGAATTTAGGAGGACCGTGAACTGGTGAAAACATAGGCGATGTTTGCTCAGTGTCTTCTCTTTAAAAAACATTTCCCTTTTAGTTTTTGATTCTTGCTGCAGTGGTACGGAGGCTATTGATTTTTTCCATCGTTTGGCACAGGTTTTTTTAATTATTTTTTGATTTTTGGTTATTTTAAAATTAATTTCAAATTACATTGCAAATGTAGAAAAGCTCCGCAGTTATGAAATACTGTTTGGCAATGCTGACCATTTTCATGGATTGAGGCATTTCATTGATTTCATACATCTGAAATCCAGGGATTAGTTTCCGAGAATTTCCCCACTGCTCACTCTTTGATGGAAGGGATCTATTGTTTTGGGGGCATGTCTGAACACATGGGATGCCTGTTGCTGGGAGAACTCTATCATTCAAATGAGATGATATGAAAGGCAAAGTGTGTAAACTACAGCTGTGGAGAAGCAGATTGTAGCTAATGGATCCAGATTTTGCCAGGACTCATCTGGATAAATTGACTTTGTGCTGAGCTGCTGCAAACAACACTAATGACAAACTCTTTCTATGTACCCTTGATGTGGAGTGTTTCTTGAATCTGCCTATGGAAATTTGTCCCTCAAACTCTTCTCAAAAGTAGCTAAATGAATCACTTAATTTTTTTTCAGGACAACTATGATTCATAATGGTACAGAATATGGGCTTTATTATGTTGCTTTTATGTATGGGTATCTACCAGCGAAATCTATGAGGATTGTTGTGGGAGAAAAGTCTTCAGGACCCTGCCAAAAAAGTTGCATGTTTTAGTGTTGTAAATGGTGTGTATTAATGGGAAAATCTGATTTGTTTTTCTCTTCATCCTTCAATAACATGTGAAGAAAATAACATGGTCTGAACCTAAGTACAGTATTTATGCCGGCCAACAACCCACTATTGCGCCACACACAAAATTCCCGTTGAGGTCAATGGAAGTGCCCTGAGCAGAGCGTCTCTTGGACTGAGCCTGTTTTTCGTATGCGTATGTATGTGCGTGCGTGTGCGTGCGTGTGTGTGTGTGTGTGTGTGTGTGTGTGAGTTGAGTAATAATTTTCCACACCAGAAAAAAAATATATAAAACTTTGTTGTCATGCTATCTTACAAGGAAGCTAGTTTCACCCACACAGAGTTGAAAGCACATACCACTCTGTTACAGCACATAAACACTGTTATCACGCTAGTTGCAGAAAGAGCACTGTCACTGGGACATTTTATAGGCATGAGCTTTTATAATATTCAGCAAGCTATTGAAAATTAAAATGTAATTAGTGTAGCAAAACAATAGTTTGCATCTTTTAATTACTGCTCCATTTTTTTGACAGAATGTTTTAATTACTGTTTTTTCTTCTGTTCTGTTTTTATTGATTTGGTGCCAGTTCAATTGTGTTACCAAGACCTCCCAGTACTCAATGAATTTACCTCAGGGGATTCTGCCTTCTTCATTGTTTTAAAATAAACCAGATCTCCAACTACCTACAAAACAAAATTAGAAGTGGAGGAGGAAAGAAAGAAAGGCAGAAAGAATGGGAGAAAGAGGGAAAGATGGGCAGGAAGGGAAGAAGGGAAGGAGGGAGGGAAGGAAGAACAAAGGGAAGGAGAAGGAGAGACAAAAAAAGAAAGAAAGAGAGAGAGAAAGAGAGGAAGACAGGAAGAAAGGAAGGAAGGAAGGAAAGAAAGAAAGAGGAAGGAAGGAAAGAAAGAAAGGAAGGAAGGAAAGAAAGAAAGAGGAAGGGAGGGAGGGAGGGAAAGAAGGAGGAAAACAAGGAGCAAGGGGAAGGAAAGGAAAGGGATGAAAGGGAGGG
>NW_010401623.1:134368-138643 GCF_000710305.1 Buceros rhinoceros silvestris
AAAGGGACCAAAAGAGGAAAAAAAAAAGTATCTGCTGGCCTGATTACAGGCCTGATTTTTTATTCATAGATGTGATACTACAGCTATTTAGCTATAGTATCGGATTTATTTTCGAATATTTTAGTTAAAGATATTCTCATTTTTTGAGAAGTAGTAGGAAAATTCAGCTCGCAAAGAAATTACATTGGTGAAAATTTTAATGTTAAAATCACAGCAGAAAACACCAAAAAAACCCCCACTTTGATAATTTTTCAATATAGTCCCTTGGGGAAGAAAATACACATCCTGAGAGACTACGTATGGTAGTACTGTCATTCTCCGTGGGTGTGCACGCACTCAATTTATTGCAGCCTTTCAGCTGTCAGAAAAGTGCAAAGCAAGTGGGAAATGACACAGAGCACTGATTTAGAACACTTTCATCTCTGTAAGGTCTGTTTTCATTAGTGATCAAGAGAGAGGAAAGTAGTGGTTAGGCACTATCTGTACTACAAAGCAAACGCTGCGGAGCTATACAGCACATGGGCTTTTGAATGACTGTATACCTCTAACTAGAAACAAACAAACGCTCAAAGCACTGTATTTGTTTGAGAGACTTTAATAGCTCCTTTGCAGCCATTTTGTACATAACAGGAAGCAAACCATTCCAATTTCCAGTGTGCTTTATCCTGAAGCATTTTCACCCAAGGGGTTACTCACCACGTATTTTGTCTTGCTTGCTGCGTATTTGTAAAATGTAACAGGTCTTACTTCTTGCATAGTTGATCTTTTGTGAAGCAAGATATTATTTATTTGTCACGCTGTTATGTGATTACTTAATAAAGAGCTCACAGAGCTGAACAACAAGAAACCCAAACCCAAGAACACCAACACTGTATTTTCAATAGCGAGATCCCTTGGGAGGCAGGCTGTGGGATTTTCATAGCAGAAAAATGCGGTCATACCACTCAGAGGCTTTGGTGGTGGCTGGGAGGGACTAGGAGGTGGTAGACATAAGCCCAAACAAGAAGGAACCAGCGGAGAACCTGATGAAGTCAGGAGGATTAACACCATATCTCTCTTGGGGATTCATAGTTTTGAGTTCCCTGCCTTTGAAGAAACATCTGGTCACCTTTCTCCAGGGAAGATGGCCTCCAGCTCCCTCTCTCCAAGCAAGCAAAGAAGGTGCACTTTGCAACTTGTATTCTTTCAGGGAAAGAAAGAGACGAGTCTTGCAGTTCACTGCTACCCCTCAGCACTATCAGCCACTCCTGGGTGCAGGGTTTGGTGGTGAACATGCCTTTAATTCCAAAGGCATGAAACACTACCTTCAGTCAATTTGACAAGCATTTTTCTTCCAGAATTTAGCCTTCAAACCTACAAATATTGGCAGTGAGTACCACACTAACCTTTAAAATTGTACAGTGGGTATGATCTGCTGCTGTTAATTATTTTCTAACATTCGCGAAGCTGCTGTTCTTTAAATTGCTGCTTCTTTTCCCCCTTCAGCATTATCAGTTACTGGAGTTTTGTTTGTTTCTTTCTTTCTTCTTGCTGGAATGGTGGAATAGCCACATCACAGTGACCCACCAGCCCTGGTAATGTCCTGGTCACACCACAGCAGGCAGCCACCAGCTCCAGGTATTAGTCCTGGTAATGTTGTGATCATGACACAGCAGGTAGACTGTTAGTGCTTGGTGACATGGCCAGACCTGGGCTGGTATAGAAGGAGCTGTGCCAGGCCAAGCTGGCAAAAACATAGTGGGTGAGTGAGGGTAGGGAGCCTGGGGCTGCTCCGTGGTGATGGAAGGCTGTTTCTCCTCTGTTGTTTCTCCCGTGTTTCTGTATTACAGCTGGCTGCTTGGTCAGGGACCTTACCAGATCATGACACACTCCTGTGCTCTACCTCCTCTGCCACTCGGCCGGAGAATTGTCAGTGCTTTACAGGACAGATAAGGTAACCCCAGCCTGTGCTTCGTGGCAGTGGAGAGGGGTGCTCCTGCTGTTAGTTGTCCATCTCGGACAGCCACAGCTCTGGAGAGGGACATAACCAAGTCATAACAGAGTCCTCTGCTTGCTCTGCCACTCAGGTGGAAAATGTCGCAGCTTTTTGCAAGTACCTTGACCTAAGGACAAGGAAGCACATGTAGCCCCAGTGTGTACTCTGTTATGATCCCACAGGCAGCTGGCAGGTGCCCACAACTGTAAACAAAGAGAGCTCCACACCACACACCTTCTCTGTGCGCAACTTCTCTGTGTGCAACTTCCTAACAAAAATGTGAGGGAAACCTGGAATTTACTTTGCCAAGAAGAGAAATCCTAACCTTCAACAGCATTGTTCGTAATAAATAAATATTTAAATAAATAAACTTCAACAGCATTAAACCTGTGTATTGAGAGTCACATTAACTACATAGTAGCACTAAAATTCCATCCTTAGCATTTTCCTCCTGATATTCTAGATGATAGTTCTCCCCGAGAGTGCAATCGAAATTTATTACTATCTATTGTTGAACCCTGAAGGCATATTCACACTTCCCATCTTTTCTAAGCATAAAATACTGAAGTATAAACTTAGAGGCTGCTTCTGCAAACACGTCTGGAGTGAGTATCTTTGTGAGGAACTCCCTACGCCTCAGCCTAGACATCCGTAACACAGAGGTGTACATTTGAGGCCAAGCTCCCTGTATAGTCAGTGGAAAGGAATATTCACGGGAGATGATTCATCTGACCTATTTTAGGTATCTATGTGAGGACGAGAAAAACCATGCCCCGGAACTATCTATTTCCACTTCATTGTCTGTTGAGAACTCACTGCACTGCCGACACCGCAAGTTGAATGCAGTGAATCCTCCTTTTAATGCAAAGACCAATTATCTGGAGGAACCCCAGGCTGCTCTCTGCCTTTGCTCCCTACCAACAGCACAAAATTATAACCACTGTGAAGCTCAAAAGTTGTAAATGAACATCTTAACAGTGACATCCCTGGATTCCTGTTTGTGCATGAGGCCTGGCCCCCATCTCCCCCAAGGGCTTGGGTGTGGAGTTCCATGTAGGAGAGGTTTTATAACGCAGGAAGATGGAGCAGCTCCTCCGCTGCGCAGCCTTTGAATATCTGTATCATCCCTCCACAGGCCATGAGATCATAGCGATAAACTTGCCTCCTTTCTCCCTTCAATTCACAGCTCCAGAGAGTGTAGCTCGCAGCATTGACACGCATATGCCATCATTCTACACAGAGCCCTTGCATTTTGCATCCCTTGCCCCAGTACACAGGGACCACAAACCCCCTCAGGAGCCAGAACATATGCTATTGTCATGAGGTACTTCCCAAGAGTATGAAGTTTGTACACATACAGTCCCTGCACCAAAAGGTTTAGAAGGTATAATAAAAGAGGAGATACAATAATAGAAATCACAACATGCCACTGTTTCAATATTAATTAACAGGTGTGAGGAGGGTAAAACTGCAGTCAGGGAGGAAAATAAAAAGAAAGATACGTGATTGGAAATAATCCACCATCATTTTTTTCATACGAGACCCACCCATACTCAGCAGAGTAAAAAACCACCAGTATCAAGCCTCACAACACGATGTACTGCGTTTGTTTTCATACCATTAGCAAGTGACTCCCTCCAACCAAGTGTGGTGGTTCTGGCTGGAGGTTTGCTCAGCCAGCTCAGATCGGCCCTGATGTTTATTTACATGCATGCTGTTGTGAAATTGTTACTCTGCGAAAACAGAGGTGCTGGAGGAAAGATGAGATGTTAATCTGCCCAATACTATTGTCATAAGTAGGCCCCAACCCTGTGGTCAGCTCAAGACAGGCAGACCCCTTCGCTGGAGCAAAACATGATGCAGGCTGGAGGTCTTACACAAGTGGCACAGCAAGGATGAGCTTACATTTCCGATTACGATTTCACAAATGTTTGTTTGTTGTTCTCTTTCCCAGACAGCTGTGTTTGGCAATCCATGGACCAGCACACCAGGACTCCAGTAAGATGGTGTGATAGTGGCCAGGTTTTTTGGTTTTTTTTTTTTAGAAATGGAATCCATGGTGTAGGATATTCCTCCTTCCCCAGAAGCTTCAGCATAATGGTATTTCCTCTCAAGAATGTTAGTCTGGCAGCACCCCTTGCCTTGCCAGCAGCAGGCAAGGCTCTACTTGCTTAGGAAGGATGGCCATTATATTGTCTTTCTTCCTCTGTCCTGCACAGTGTTCCCAGGGTAGGTTGTGTCGGCAGCATCTAAGGACAGTAAAACCTGAAGTAAATACCTCCTGGAGATGAAGGGAAAGA
>NW_010401623.1:138715-140550 GCF_000710305.1 Buceros rhinoceros silvestris
AAGTGAAATATCAGCGGCTCTGAAATGACTGTTTTAGGCAATCTGCTGACTCAAGAAAGCATATCTACAGCTACATCACAGGCTGTTCACATCTTCAAAGTGTTTTATCAAGAACTAGAAGGTAGAAAAGCATTCAGAAACAAGCCTGAGCCTGATTGAATTGGATGATTCCAAAGCTCGAGCCCTGAACAAGAGCAACTTGCTTAAATTCAGCCCCAGTAACCCCTTCACTTGAAATCAATCATATCCTTGCTACAGTACAATGAAACTTAAGTGTCTTCATGTATGTATTCCATGCCTGTAGCCTTTACATCTTTCCCCTTACACCCACCTATTCCTATACCTCTGGTCCTTCATATTTTTGACAGAGGTAGTGCCTGATGTTTGGGGAATACTAGAATAAACTAAAACGGGGCTTGTATAAGGTTTATCCTGTATTATGATTTTTTTACTTCTCTAAGTTTATGAAGGCCAGACCAGGATTAGAAGACTTAGCTTCACATTCCTAAAAGCACTGCAAAACTTTCCGTCCAAATTAGCTGGCAACACCTCTTTGGATATCACAAACGTAAAAATATGTTTTTAAAGATGAATCACCTGTAGACAGCTCAGGTGAGGAGTAGCAACTTGGTAGTGGCACAGATAGCTCTCAAGCTCGTTTAATTTATTGGAAACAAGCGACAAACTCTTACTTGACAGATGTCCCTACTTTTGGATGAACAAACAGCCCCTATTTTTTGCACTCTCCTTATAGTTGTTATTTGGACTCTGCCACGGCATTCAAACAGATATAAAGTACTCGGGGTCAATAGGAAGGACACAAAAAGCAATTATGTGCATGTACCATCTAACTTCTCCCAGAACCAAATTGCAATGTGGAACAAAATCTGCAGTTCTGGGCCTTGCAGTGATTTAAAACGAGTGAACAAATTATTACCTTGCATTAGTAAGTTAACAAGTGTTCTGGATACACACATGACAATTCACCTGCTCACTGCCAAGCTATCTCACTGCTCTTCCACAGATGCTTTGCTCTACGGACAGTATTACTGTCCCTTGTAAGTGTTTTTCACGACTCCCACTGCTGCGGACTATGAGGAACCTCCCCCTGCTGACCCGAGTCCCACAAGGCTGGAGTCGAGAGGCTCCTCAAGGTGCAGCTCAGACGCTCGGGCACGGGCGCACACCACGAGGCAGGCAGGGGTGCATTACAGGGAGTTTGAAACCCACCGCCACAGCACAGAGGGAGCACCTGAGACCTGCCCTGCAGGGAACACTGGGGAACAGAGTCTGTAATTCTAGCCCCTCACCGCCCCGCAGCAGACAGCCCCCAAGCTGTCACAGAACCTGCTTTAAAGCATAAGCTCTGAGCTCCTGGAGTTTTTGAAAGTGCAGTCCCTAGTTACCGTCTTCAGGGCAGACGGACAGCCCAATAGCCCCGAACGGCTGAGGACCCTTCTCGCACCTCGCAGCAGCCCCATGCTGCTGGGTGCTCAAGGGGTCCCAGGAGGATGGAGCCCACTGTGGAGCTCAGCTTTCTTTTTTTTTTTTCCCCCACATATTTGCATGTGGCAGTCATTTAAATCCTTGATTGAAACAATCAGCTTGTCCGGGGCTGAGCTGTGATCCTCTGCCTCCACAAACAGCCCCAGTACTTCAAAGGGATGGCTGACGTGAGTCAACTGCTCGTGGGCCTAAAATCTTAAGGAGCTGGTTGCTGGTTTGGTTTTTTTTTTTCCCCCTTCCCTTCTCTTACATGGAGAAGGCAGAAACGCAGGCGTGAACCCAGCACAGGAGGCAGGGAGGGCTGGGGAGCCTGCGAGCCACCCTTACAA
>NW_010401623.1:140684-141157 GCF_000710305.1 Buceros rhinoceros silvestris
CCGTGCGAGCCACCCTTGCAGGTCGGGTAGGTGATGCAGCAGCAGTGGCTGCCTGCTGACCGAAAAGGAGCTCGGCATGGGGTGGCTCTTTACAGACCCCCGGGGCTGGGGGGATGAGGAGGCCACAGACCTTGCTTCTTCGTGTAGTGCCCCAGAGAGCCTGTGCCCCTCCGACCGCTAAATCATCAGCTGTCCCAGACAGTGTTTCACCATCGCAAATCCTGATGAAGTGCCCAAGCCTGCGCCTCATCCCATGCGGACACATCTCTGCACCTCCATCGAATTAGCCTGAGCACACGATACCACGGTTGTGCTGGTTTGTGCTGCCTTTCTCCTGGTTGTTAGAGCACAGATAACGTTAGAAAACATTACCACATTTAGTCTGGACACCTAAGGCTGTGCTTACTGTGCAACTGAACTGCAGCCTCAGCCTGACCTTGTCACCCCGAGATGCCTGCCTCCTCCTTCAGCAG
>NW_010401623.1:141331-192117 GCF_000710305.1 Buceros rhinoceros silvestris
TTCTCATCCTAAAAGGCATTTCTGAGAGAGGGGAGCCAAAATGCCTCCCGAAAGCGCTGCTGCTCCTGAGGAAGCTTTAGGTGATTAGCTCAGTCTGGGACAACCAGCTTTCAGAGAGCCTCATCCTAAAAGGCATTTCTGAGAGAGGGGAGCCAAAATGCCTCCCGAAAGCGCTGCTGCTCCTGAGGAAGCTTTAGGTGATTAGCTCAGTCTGGGACAACCAGCTTTCAGAGAGCTGAAGCCAGCTGAGGGGGGGTCCCCTGGAACACGAAGCAAACATGTTATGCTGCAGGGCAGACTTTATACTGGGCTTGACGCCTTTGCTTTTCGTTGTACCAGGTTCTTGGGCGACCACTGAAGACAATCTCAAATCCAAATACATCAGCACGCACCGCTCATTCCTGATATGGAAAATGCTATTTGTCCGTTTTAAGTGATCTATTTGGAGTCAGCTTTAGCTTCCATTACGGTTGAGATTTGTAAAGATTGTTGCCAAAGCGAGCAGTGAGGAAAACAGTCCTTGTCGGTAACCGTTGAGGGAGCAATTGGCATAAATAATTCTGTTCATGAGCAAAGTAAGTTGCAACTGTTCCTCTGTGTTCTGAACATCTTCTGCCCCCAGCATCGTGAATGGAGTGTATCGGGACAGGCTGTACTTACCATTTCCAACATTAAAGTGCTTTTTTCTTTCCTTCTGATGAGCACAAGGCAGAAATTGATTGTAATTAAGGAGAGATAAATTGGCAGCAGCATCAGCTCTGGTTTGGATCCATTTTCAATAACTCAAAGCTTGTCAAGATCCGTTTTCAACTCACAGGATGATCTGAGAGTGCTTGAAATGCCTCCTTTGCCATCTGTCTTGTGGGGTTTGATACTTGCCTTTATTATTATTATTATTTATTATTATTATTATTTCAGTGCAGTAGGGTGCCAATATGAAGATGGCTTGTCTCCTTCTGCTGAGTTGTGGGGCAGGAATTTGAGTGGGTGAGGTCTGAGGAGACATTGTTTAGCCTTGTAGTTTTGAAACTCTGTCTTGCTTAGATCTTTACTTTTCCCTTCATGTGTTTCCATTCACACCTGAATCATTCATTATACTGGCAAGGTGGGAAGATCCCTCTCTTCTTCAAGGTAACCACACATTTCTGAAGTAAATTATAGGTGTGGAGATTATAGAAATTTGTCGTCTAGGCACACACCCTGGCTCCTTTCCTTTTCCAAAGCATGTAATAATGAATTGTTTTTCTTTTTTTCCCCCATAGCTAATGTATGCCTAATGTGGGAACAGTTGTTTTCTTTGTTTTGATGGAACATAAAAGCAGGCTGTGTAACAAGAGAGGAAGCCTAAGAACAGCTTTGAAAATAAGTGGCAAGTCAGTGATCGTGCTGCACTGGTGTAATCACTTCTGTGGTTTTCTGCTGGACTGTCAGCTTAGACATAGATTAAACATGGGACGAAAGCCCTGAAGTATCTTTTGAATTTTGGGCCGTAATTCCGCTGTTCGAGGTCATCTCTCCTTTCCCACCTTGTTAAGTTTAAACCCCAGTTCTGAGTCCACTTTGGGAAAGGACAAATTAGCCATTGCTATGTCATTTTACTCAAAGCAATAGCAAAAATAGCTGACCGGCTGCTTTCATGATGCTGAAGCCATGAAATACATTCTACCACTGAAACACACGGAAGGATTCTGGTGGAACTGGAGGATGAAAACATGATGCCTCATTGGGAAATATTCATGTTCATGGTTATCATTCTCTTGCATTTCCCAGACTGAAATGTCCCATATATAAAGAAATGGAAAAGATCCAACCCACTAATTTAAGTACACTACAAAGCACAGAAGACAAAGCACCTCTTGGAGATGTTTCCACAGGAGCAGATGAGCTGTGGGACTGCCTACTGAGGTATAGTGGCAGGAGGACTTAGAGCTTGAGAAAATACTCTGAGTTTGCAACCAAGTCTGGTTCATAGTCGCTTGCAAGCAACAGCAGAAAGAGTTGGTTTGCCAGCTCTCCCACCGCTGTCTGTCAGACCTGACCTCAGCAGAAAAGAGTGTTACATAAAGGATGAGGGCCAGGGCAACGAGAGAGGGAAACAAAACAAGAGGCTGAGGAGAACCTTTGAGATAGAAAGTTTTGGAGGAAAATTTTGTTTCATTTTGTTCTCCACAGAAGAACAAAAATTTAAAAATGGGGAAAAAGGAAATCAAGAGGTGAAAGGAAACATCCAAATAGGACATAGAAAAGAGCAATTCCCTTCTACAATTTTTTTCAGATAGAATTTACTGAGCAAATAAAAACAATTAGGTGCAGTTTTATTTGGGGGGAAATGTCTCTGAGAGTAAAAAAGGATATTTTCTCAAAGAACAAATTTAATGATAATCACATGTTTTGTTGGAAGAATATGGTGGAAAATGGTGAATACACTGAGTTCGAAAGAGACAGGTGAAACAGTCAGAGACAAAATAATTCTGTGACCAGGACAGTCAGGAAGAAAGGCACAGCTACACCACAAGGCTGGTGCTGAAAATCATGTACGTGAGCCACATCCTCTGCAGCTATGTTTCTGGAAACCCCAAACTGTGGAAATTCCCAAGCCTGGGAATGGGCGAACTCTGAACAGCCAGCAGCAAGAGCTCTGCCAACAGATCAGTCCCAAGTCTTTCTAACAGTAAAATTAAATGGAGTATTTGAATTCTAGAGGAAAAAGGGCATACAGTGTATGGCATGATTCAGTTCTTCAGTAAATACTGATTTCAAATCCTTTACTCCAGAAAACAGACCTTTCGTATTCTTCCTTTGGAGCATGTGTGATGACCTAGAATCGTTTGCTAATTGCTATGTAATGGACTAAATGTGTTTGTTAGGTTATGTTAGTCTAACGTGGAGAAATAAAGTTTATTAAAGTTGGTTGTAGCGAGGAATGAAAATTGCTGTTTTTTTTCCCCCTGCTCTCTCTCCAGTGATAAATTCCAGAAAATACATCTCAGTTCCCTCCAGTCTGAGCCATCTACAGATGCGTGTTTTCTTTCTATAAGCAGCTGTAGCTAATTGCATCAGTGCCGCCTCTGCTGCTGCACATGAAAAAGAAACCTGTAATTTATTGCAACAGACCATACTATTTCTGCTGTACCTCTTGTCCATTCTGTCATTCCAGTGAATGGATTTCTCATGGTAAATTGGCAGTTCAGAAGTAGAAAACAACCTTGCTCAGAAGAAAGCTTTCAAAACCTCCTCCATATGTTCTATCCCGATACTGATAAAAGAACAAAAAGAAAACATATTGTTTATCTGTAGGACCATGATTTCCCCATCAGCCAAAGGAATACTGAGTCAAATTCATGCCTCATGTACCTTTGCTGTAGCCAACACAAGTACAGCGCTCACGATAATGACCCATGCGCTTTACCATTGCTCAAATGGCAACACGGTGCCTTGGAAAACATAACACAGGTGAGGTGGTGCAAATTAGTGTCAAGATCAGTGGAGCTGTGCCAGTTTATACCAGCAACAGATCTGGCTCCAGTCTCTGCCTCAGGGAATTCATGAATCATAATGTAACTCTAAGTAGATCTAGTGGCTGTAAAATTCAATCCTGTCTTTAATAGCAGTGAGGCAGGAGAAGGCAAAAGGTGAGGTCTAATCTGCTTTTGAAAGGGTCATGTCAAGGGCAGGGAAAAAGGCCTTTTAATTGTTCTTACAACTCTGAGGAATGAGACTGTAATGAAAGGCAGTAAAATCTTTATCACAGCTGCATTGCTGGAGCTAGGAATTAAATATAATTTTGCCTAAACCTGTGGTTTAATGACGTGAAGGCTTCAGGGACTACACTGGTACAAAGACCTCTCTTCCCCTTCCTCTGTCACCGACACCAGCACCATCTAGGTACTATCGCTCAGGTAACTATGTGTGGGGCTACGGATCAAGGAACTGCTCCAGGATAAAAATAATCCAGAAAAAAAAATAAACTAATTAATAAACTCACGGTATGCACACTTAATAGCAGAGGTTAGCATTTGCAAAATGCTGGGAGAGCCTCCTCTGCCTGCCATTATTTAAGTGTAAAGCACTTAGTAATTGGCAGCTATTATTATGCAGTGTTGCTATTTATTACTGAGGGTTCAGCCTCTCGTTTGTATCTAGGTGCACATCAAAAAGACTTCCCGTCAAAAAGACAACCACACCAGCTGGCTGGCTCACAGCTCTGCCTCCTCACTCGCTGAGGTTGGCTCAGCTCAGACTTCCCTGTGGCCCAGCCGCAACTGCTCACTCCAGTGTGGCAGCTGTAGAGGCTGAAGCCTCAAGCGTTAATTGCTCTGTTACATTAATGTGAAACTAGAGGGATGGAGTGACAAATCACAGCCATTGTCTTTTCATTTAGCCTAATTGACCAAGCGACAGTAAAAGAGTGGCCTGAAGAAAGCCACCTCTTATAATACATTGGCACCAATTAGGAATTTTAAGAGGGATTTTTAAAACTCTTTACATCCTCTTAGTGATGCAGCTTCAAAGCTGTCACTGGGAGAGGCTTTTGTACCATCCAGGTAGTTAGCAGCAAAAGGTGGAGATTGCAGCTGTGCAACTCAGCTTGGGCAGCAGGTCTGCATCGGACCCTGAAGAAGACCCCACACTCCTGATGGCCACAACCATGTCCAGAACATGAGGGTGTTCTCTCTTCGTTTGCTGTATCCGGATCAAAGAGCAGAGGGAAAACAGACTTCCTACGGGATGGAGCAAAGTCTGTGGCTTGCACTGTTGCCGTAGCCCAGACACATCCAAGGACCGACCTTCAGACCAGAGGTATGTTCTTTCTTTGAACATGGGTCACCACAGAATAGTTTCCCATTTAAAGAAAGAATCACGAAAAACATGGTATGTGGCTTTATTATTGTTCGTCTTCCTCTGTGTATATGTTCTTCTCCCATATTATCTTAGGATTAAACCCTTGCTAATGAAAAGACACCATCAGCTTCAATGGGAACAATTTTGTTTTCTTTCTCTTTAAAATAAAGTCTTATAACTCCTATTTTGGTTCCTGCAGCAAGCAGTAACTGGGCACAGCGGACTCAATCACTTTGCTGTGATCCGTTACTATCGCTGACCTCCAGCCACACAGCCTGGTGGAGGAAAAGTGGGGAGAAGGAGATTTCACTTTCTCCGATGCTAAACATTTCAGCTGTGCAGGCCTAGAGGAAAAACAAGCTCTGTGTAAAGCTCACAGGTACTTGTTTCATGGAGCAATGGGAAGGGAGCACAAGTGGCCTGGGGCTTTGGGCCCTGGGCAGACAGGGTGTGCTGTTTTGCTCGCAACCCTGGCAACTCCATAGACACCAAGGCCACTGAAGAAAGAGGAGGAGGAGGTGCTCCAGATGCTGAAGCAGAGATTTCCTTTCAGTCCATGGTGAAGCCCATGGGAAGGCAGACTGTCCCTCTGCAGTCCGTGGAGGTTAATGGTGGAGAAGCCCTCCTCCTGCAGTCTGTGGAAGATCCCACGCTAGAGCAGATGGATGCTCAAAGGTGGCTGTGATCCTGTGGGATGCTTACGCCGGAGCAGGCCCCTGGCAGGACCTGTGGACCTCTGGAGAGAGGAGCTTATGCTGGAGTAGGTTTGCTGACAGGGCTTGTGAAGACTTGCAGGAGACTCATGCTGGAGCACTCTGTTCCTGAAGGATTGCACCCTATGGAAAGGACCCACATTGGAGCAGTTCATGAACAGCTGCAGCCAATGGGAGGGACCCTCACTGGAGAAGTTCATGGAGGGCTGTCACCTATGGGAAGAACCTTATGCTGAAGCAGAGGAAGAGTGTGAAGAAACCTTCTCCTGAGGAGGAAGGAGTGGCAGAAACAACTACAGCAGCAGAAACTGATCTCAACCCCCATTCCCAGTCCCATGGAGCAGCTGTGGGGGAGGTGGTAGAGAACTCAGGAGTGAAGTTGTGCCCAGAAAGAAGGGAGGATTGGGAAGAAGGTGTTTTTAAGGTTTAGTTTTATTTCTCTATATCCTACTCTGACTTGATTGGTAAAAAAATTAATTAATTTTCTCCAAGCCGAGTTTGTTTTGCCTATGATAGTAATTGCGGAGTGATCTCCCTGTCCATGTCTCAACCCACAAGCCTTTTGTTATATTTTCTCTCCCCCGTACGGTTGAGGAGGGGAGAGACAGGACAGCTTTGGTGGGCACCTGGCATCCAGCCAGGGCCAACCCACCACACCACGTTTTGTGCGTGCCACAATTAAATATGTACTTCGGCACGCAACCTCTGCTCTCCTAAGAAAATGCGAAGAGAATAACACGAGGGCTGTGTCCACAGCCTAGAGCACAGCAGACTGTCTGCTTCCTGCATGCTAGGCTTTGCAAATCACCCCTAGGGACAGGCTGCCATTGCAGCCCTTCCTTCGCAGTAACGTACTGCCCATTTTGTTGCTTGACAGATTTCTCTCTTGTAAGGAGGTTTGTAAGAGGGAAGGTTGAATTCAAAGCTTCTGATTTAACCAAGACAGAATGGGCTGTAGTGGATTCTCAGGTTGTGACAGCTAATAGCAAATCCCAGCTGGTCCCAAGTCAAGCTCTACCAAGCAGATATTACAATTTTCAGGTGTAGTTACACAAATACTTTCTTCAGCATTCAGTCCAGCACAGGAAGTTCCCACACTTCTCCTACCCCACCTGTTTGTCCCTGTCCATACAGTTCTCTTGGCTGTCTCCTTGGTGCCAAATGGCAATTGAAGTGGTGACGTAACTTCCTCAGGGCCGATACTGTAGAGGGAATCCTAGGAATGACCCTGACTAAAAAATGAACTCCCCCATACTGGTGTTCTCAGGAGTGCAGGCCAAACTGAAGATACCTCTGGTTGCAAAGAGACTGAATGAGATGGAATTCCAGAAGAGGTTCATGTTCTTACTCCACATCAAGAAGGGTATGAGAGAAGCGTGACCATTGGCACATTTAGAGATGCTGAATTTGGTTGAACATAACTGCAAAGCTAATGCTTTTCATTTGACCTCATCCTGTCATTAAAACTATCAATGTGACTAGGAAGCAGACAGGTGTCTAAGACAGCCACTTTCTCAAATTTTAATTTCAGATGAGTATAATTTTTACATCCACATTTTTTGTGGATGTAACACTGGGCATGCAGGGAACTTAGAGAATGGAAGAAAGCTTGTAGGATAAGGCAAGGTCCTGGGCCAGCACCGGTCATGGCGACCTTCTGAGGTTGTGCTGTGAGTAGGTGTGTGAGGTTAAAAGCTGCCTCAGACCCCATCTCTTCTTTTTCATGGGAATGAGCTGGAATGAACAGAAACATGCTGTGTCTTGTGGAAGGGTCTTCTTTACTCTGCAGTGTGTTCACACCAAGGAAAAATTTATGTATCTTTTATCCTTTAACGAATTCTTTTACAACTTGTAAAATAACAAAAGCTTTGTAAAGATAGCAAAAATAGTGCAAAAAGGTGGCTAAAAGGTTGATGTGACCCAGGGTAAATATGGTGATGATTATGCGTGAAATATAAATAACCTATATAGAGGGTACCAATACATAAAATGCATATTTCTCTTTAAAGAGAGAAGAAGAAAATATTTACTACCTTATTAAATCAAAAGAAATATATAATTAAAAAGCAATCACTAGCTTCAGAGCAGCAATAAGCCGCTTTATTAGGTATTAATAATTTTACTAGGTACTGGATTGCTGGAGGGCTGGGACCATATGAGTTGGTAATAAACCATCTTGATACATCATGTTCTTTCGGTCTTGCCAATGTGACATTTGCTGTGCAGGCACTAGAAATGTGATACATCTGAACCAAAGCAAGTGAAAAGACCCTACCAACTATGAAACTCTTACCAGCCCAGGCAAATTAATATCAAGGGCACTGACTTAAGAAGAAAAGATGCATTTTGATGCTTATTCATATGAGAAAAATGTAGCACACAGTAAAATTGACTCCTGGTCAAAAACCAGAGAGGTATGCCTAAAACTTTCTAAATGCAAGATGGGTTATGGGGGCTTATTTTCTTTATTGCTTTTGCCAGGACAATACTTATCAGGTCATATCACTGTTATATGCCATAAGAAAACTCTTGAGATTTTATATTAAACTCATTCTGACCAAAAAATTAGTCACAAACCAAAACCAGTCCGATGCAAGATCCAATCATGTTCTGTGAAGTTCGTTATTGCTGATGACTCCTGGGAAGAAAAACGTCCATTTTAAGAATTGATGCCACACCTCCCATCTCCCCCACTCCCTCCAACCATGAGCACAGATCTGGACATGTGGGCCTTGCTCGTTCTGAAAAAACAGCGCTTGACGTTGAGTGGGATTACGGCCCGTGTATCCAAATCTGTTAGCAAGATGACATCAATGAATTTGAAATGTTGTTCTTATGGTAATTCTTCTCTAATTAGCAATGTTTGAAGTAGCTCTGCTAAACTAAGAACATACCCTAACCTCAAGCCAAAACTCAGTCCAGCCCTTCTTTTGAAAAAACTAGGTTACCATTATTTTCTTTGTCAACATTGTCCTTCAGAGTACAACCCACAACTCCCAAGAAGGAAGACAAATCATCTATAATCATCTTCTGCTTTAACGTAAAATAGTCATGCATAAATGAGGCTCTCAAAACATTTCTGCAAGCATTTTCACCTATGACTCAATAGTTTCAAGAACATTTTCAGCTTCTACAACTGACTTACCACTATCTCAATGCTATAAAAAATACTGTAGAGCAAAGGAGTTCAACAGCAACTCCTGTACCTCCAAACATGTTTTCATCTGTGGGAGGACTGTAACAGAAACAGCAGCAGTGACATAAAAGAACCAAAAACCTGCATTTCGGACTTTCCATTACGGCAGCAGTTGCGGAGGTTGGGCACTCTAGAAACATCTGCTCATGGGCTTGTTCATATAGACATGTTTACTTTTGAGCTGATGTATTTCAGTATCTATTCTACTAATACATCTTTCCAGGAGTATACTCATAATCTGTTTAAGGTTAGCGGTAAAAACTCGCTCAGAAAGGTGGAGATGCAAAACAGACAGAGCAGCTGAGCTTTTATAGTGGCGGATCAAGCAGACACAGCACATATATGCAGAAATGACAAAGCTAAGCAAATCTGCCTGACAGACGGGTGAGAAAGTGACAATCTGCCAGCTGTGCTGTCACGGAAAGCTGCCTTTTGATGGGAGTAGCTAAGGGTAATATGAATTATAGACAGGTCAGTGTATACTTTTTCTCCTCTTTGCTGTGCCAAGGTAACCATTCCTCTAGTAGTTCAACTTTTCTAGAAACATCATGGGGTTTAGAACCATTTTGTCATGTAGGCTTCATTTGCTTGTATATTTTAAGAACCTTATGTTCATTCTCTTTGCATTTATTGATTTTACAGAGAGTATCTTGGGGTTTGGGTTGTTTTTTTTTCCCCCAGAAATTTGACAGTCTTGATTAAAGATAAAAATGAAGTAGTGAAGTGTGCTCAAGGCAAAATGACCCGCTGTCCATTTTGTGAGATTTGCAAAATAGGATGAATTTTATCTTAAACCGTGGATTGCCAGTAATCTTGAACCAGTTGGATTCCACATCATTGTACAAAGGGCATCAGCTCCTGGTGAGCCCACCTCATTATTACTACTACTTCCTTGACGTAGATAGGATTTTGATCGTATTCTAAGTGAATATTCAAATCAGATCTATATGGAGATGAACATCCTAGGCAATTAGTCACTTAGCCGGGATACAAAGTCTTGTGTGAATGCATGTGAAGATATGCTCTCCAAGTAACCAAGCCACTTGTCTAATTATATGATAACCATTGTGTTGTTCAAACCACTGCAGATGTTTTTTCCGTAAAAAGAAACACAGAGAAATGTATTTTATGCCACTGCCTTTCACATTATTATGTTATGCTGCATAAGCACTTTTTTGATGGCTAAGTCATAACTTTACATCTCTCCTCATCTTTCATTGGTTTTAGCCATTTTTCCTTTCAATCCTTAAGACTCAGAACATGTTACTAATGTTAAAAAATCCTAAACAGCCAGGCCAGAGGCAGGGTTATTTTCCAAAATCATAAGAAGCAATTTCTTTTCACTTTCTGAATTTTGGAGTTTATTACAATCCTTTCTTTTTGTCCAGAGACCTTCAGTAGATCTTCACCATAGCCCAGTTTTGAAAAACACACGTTTTAAAATTTCTCCGTTAGGGAACAGGCAGATGAGTTACTACTTTTTCTATAGTCTGCCATGGTACCAATTATACACTTGCCTTAGCTGGATGATTCAGGGAGCTTCCCTAAGCTCATTGGGCCCCTGTATCTTCTGAGAAGAGAAGGACCTTCAGATTTGCCTCTAAAGGGCAAACCTGGGGAGTATGAATAAAGCACCTTCACTCTCAGATGAGCACTCTTCATCTGATCTGGTTTAGTTAGTTACTTCAGGATGGGAGGAGCTGCAGTGTACGCCTGCCTCTCCCTCGCGCACGTGCACAAGTCTATACTGCAGACACCCACACACAGTCAGACAAAGCTCCCTCGGGATCAGAGATTCACAAACATAGTAACATGCCTCTACATTCTGCAGACTGAAGTCACATGCAGTGGGATCACCTTGTGTGGAGCACAAGAAAAGATACAGCTGGGATTTTTTGTTCTCTGCTGTGTAACTGAGGGAATGAGGGAAGAAGCTGAGGAGGGTCAGCTATTTTATCACACTTACGTTCTCTTTCTGGCGTTATTACAACAGTATTGGCGCAGCTTAGCTCCTGACTGGGGCAGCTACATGACAAATATTATTTGCTGATAATTACACAAAACTGTGAATCTTGTTGGAGCTTTCATATTCTCTGATACTAAACATGTGCAGCTAATACCACCATGGCACTGTGGATGTGGAGAAAGTTATTCAAGTGGTACTTGCCTTCTTCACATTCTGATGAGTATACTTTTGACTAAAACCGTGCAGCAATAAAATTTACTGCTAAACTCAGTCACACCAAAGACTATCACTTAGTCTCAAATAAACTGTGTGAATTTGACGCAATAATCCCTGCTGTGGAGAGAATGAATTCTTTCTTGTTTACCAGAAATTACTTTTTCCCCTATTTATTATTTGGCTGATCATATCACATGTGAGAAACAACAGGAGAAAATTTACATAATCCTTTTCCAACGTGTTGACAAGTGAAAAGTTTCAGAGGTTCTCCCCAGTCATGGTTCATATTTAAGCTTCCACAGAATTTCTTTCTCGAGGATCAGAGACATGTCCTTGATAAACAGTAACAAATAAACCAACTATAAACAGTAACAAATAAACAAACTAATTCACATGGAAATGTAATTGGAAACTAAAGTTATGATCCTCAGTTAAAACTGGTTAAAGTGCATAAATCCTAATTCTGTATCCATACCCTGTTTTCTGCAAGACTTTTCTTTCCTTCCGAGTCCTCACATCAATTTTATAATTTTAAAAAACAGTGCTGTTAAGCAGAGTGAAATGTTCATTCATTGTTTAGACAAAATATGTAAATCCCTTTCTCCTGGGTAATGACTGAAACTGCTGTGGGCTGGGATGAATTGTCACTAAGAGCTGGATGATGAAGGAACAAGGCAGACATGTGGAAGACCTGGGTGCAGCTCTCTGCTCTACCTGATTCAGGACTGGGATTTTCCGTTCTACATCAGGGACTTGAACATGCTTCTCCCACAAACTCGCTCAGCACCATAGTCAGCCAGCTCTGAAGTACTTTCTTCGCATCTTCTCTCACTTAGTATGAAACCGAATATTTGAGTGCTAATATTTCGAGAAGCTGTGAGGAAGATTTTGTATAAGATTTTCTGTTCCTCTGCCTGTACATTCTGCAAGGTAGGTGATGTGGAGATGGAGAGCAGCATCAAGGTTCCATCCAAGAGGAAATGGTAAGTGAACTGCTTCACCGCTTAAATGTGCAGAAGTCTATGGACTGGGTGAGATCTACCCAAGAGTGCTGAGGGAGCTGGTGGGGGTGATCCCCAAGCCACTTTCCATCATTTACCAACAGTCCTGGCTAACAGGGGAGGTACCAGCTGACTGGAGGTTGGCAAATGTGACACCGATCTACAAGAAAGGTAAGAGGGAAGACCCAGGGAACTACAGCCTGTCAGTCTGACCTCTGTGCCGGGGGAGCTCAAGGAGCAGATCATCCTGAGTGTCATCATGCGACATGTACGGGACAGTCAGATGATGAGGCAGATGATGAGGAGGGAAGTAATTGCTCCCCTGTAGTTGGCACTGGTGAGGCCACACCTTGAGTCCTGTGTCCAGTTTTGGGTCCCTCAGTTCAAGAATGACGTTGAGGTGCTGGAACAGGTTCAGAGAAGGGCAATGAGACTAGTGAAGGGTTTGGAGAACTTGTCTTATGAGGAGAGGCCGAGGTTGTTTAGTCTGGAAAAGAGGAGGCTCAGGGGAGATCTTATCACCCTCTACAGCTACCTGAAAGGAGGTTGTGGGGAGGTGGGGGTCGGTCTCTTCTCCCATGTTAAGAATGACAGGACAAGAGGGAATGGCCTTAAATTGCATCAGGGGAAATTTAGGTTGGATATCAGGAAAAATTTCTTTACACAAAGGCTCGTTAAGCACTGGAACAGGCTGCCCGGGGAGGTGGTGGAGTCCCCATCCTTAGAGATGTTTAAAAGCCGTGTAGGTGTGGCACTGAGGGACATAGTTTAGGGGCCCTGGCAGAGCAGAGTGAACAGTTGGGCTTGATGATCTTAAAGGTCTCTTCCAACCAGATGATTCTATGATTGTATGATTCTATGATTCTACGTTCTTATGATTATAGTAAATCAGGAAAAAGCTGAGAACAGCAAAGGCATCTTATCATCCTAGAAACACTTCTCTATATGTAGCAGTTGCAGAGTGTGTTTTCGGTAGAGGGCATGTGTGGGCATGTTGCAAAGGTTTCCGCAAATTCAGGTCACCACTGCTGATAAACTGGAGCGGGAACAACAGAAGTTTACCAAAAGGGTTAGAAGTACATGACCTTCAAGGAGAAACAGGGGGAGCTGGACTAGATTACCCTGGAGAAGAGAAGGCTAAAGGGCAATGCAGCGGTAGCCTACAATTTCCTAGAGGGGAGTTGCTGTGACATAGGTGACATGACAATGACAAGAGGTGACACCTTAAGTCTGATTTGGGAAATTAAGGCCAGACATGAGGGAAAAAAATCTTTTTTTTTTTTTCATTAGGAAGGTGGTACAACACTTGAGCGGGTCTTCAGAGAAGCTCCATACTTCCACGAGGTATTCAAGACTTGGGGAGACAAAAGTATGGGTGACCTGATCCTGAGTGGATAGTAGTCTTGCACTGAGTGGGAGGCTGGACTAGATTGTCATTAGAAGTCCCTTCTAACCAACATTTCCATGATTCTCTCAATATGGCAGTGGAAATGCCCATCATGTTAAAGACTAGAGAAAATTGTTGTAGAGAGGATGACAAGAAGCTTGCGAAATGGTTGGACCCTACCTGAGCATGGTTAAACTACTCTGAATTAGTTAATGGAATAGAAGATGTGAGATGAGAAACTCAAAGTTGGTTTGTATAGTCTGTTGTGCAACCAAGATATCCAACATGAACATTATTTCAGTGTTTGGTCTCTTCTGAGTGCTGCTGGCATCTCCTCTTCATAGAGGACCAGTATAGTGCGTCTTTTCCCTGCATCTAAGTCTCACACAACACGTGGTTAAATTCCTGGAATTTAAGATCTAAAGGAGCACTATACAATGAGCAGAGATGGATGGGGTACTTGGCTACCTTATGTAAGGACACTGGTCTGTAAGAGACTATAAAAGACACAGGATGTGTCTCCAGCACACACTGTGCTGGACCTGAGAAGCACAGTGATGGGTCTTATCCCAGCAGCAGTACAACCGTGTAGTAGAGCTGTAACTGATCACACCACCAAATTCGTAAGAAGTGTCAAGCAGATAAGGGATCTCCTCGTTCTCTGATATCTCACAGAATGACTTTTCTGGACACCAGATGACACATAATTCCTTATTTGGATTTTCTATCACAGGGTTAAAATCGAACTACCCCATCTTCAAGCCTAGGTGTCTAGACAAGCCCAGGTGCCAGGAAGGTGTCTAGGTGGTAGGGGAAACTTTCAACAGCCTATGAAATTACATAAGGGCTATTGCTTCAGGCCATTCAAGATCATCCCAAATTTAATTTCTCCAGCAGAGCTGGAGGACACAGAGCAACCAGGCAGCATGGGTGATCCTGGCTGTCTTCTTCTCTGACTTGAATAGCATTTCCTCATGCTCATGAAACTGTGTATGTGTTGCTACCTATTGTCCTGTACAATTGCACCTGCATCTAAGCACCCATTTGTTTTATCAGCACTGAAAGCAATTTACAATTTATTTGCTGTCACTGAGATGGCTGCTGTGTGTCCTGTGTTGGTCCCCAAGGGGTTAGGTGAGTCACTGGCTAAGGACTTTTTCTGAGTTTCTGTACGTTGAGGGTAAACATCATAAGAAATGAAGCCACAAGATTATCCTTCTTTGTGTTATTGTAGTTTGAAATGTGTTGTGACTGTGACAAGTGTCTGTGACTTTCTATAAGGATGAACCACATCTGATAAAGTTTACAATCACTTAGTGTTAGAAAGTTAACGGAAAAGTAGCATGATCAGCATGAGTCATGCTGTCAGAGGTGGGAAACTGTTCTACCCATTTATTTTGGTTTTTTATTTGGTCCATCAGCTTCTCTAAGGGTATTTCAAGACTGTATACAACTTGAAAGCAAAGTGCCTTTTGCGTGCTGCTGAGTGCTCCTCAGCTCCCAGCGATGGCAGTTGTTCCTGAGGAAGCACAGTACTTTTTCCAATTTGGCTGTAAATCCACTGCGGCGAACAGACAAGCTCTTCCCCTTCGATACAACAGCAGGAAATACAGCATAGAAAATGCCTTTTCCTTCTCTTAGCTCCCATAAGACCAACCCCTCCAGGACCCTCTTGTCTTTTGGTTACTGACCCTTTAAATCAGACAAGCAGCTTCACACCTGGGTGGCTATTTCGCAAACAGCAGCCACTTGCTTCATGTTTTTCCACTGGAAATCAACAGATTCCTGTTTTCTTTAACTTCTGTCCGTGGATATGGCCTGCAAATTTGCTGTCTTCTTGTACATATGGAAGGCAAAATTAACAGCATGTGTTTTTCTCAAGGCAAGCACGCAAGCAAAGGAGGAAAACCTACTAATCTTGCTTAATTTGCAACTGGATTCCATCCCATATTTTAAGGTCGGGATTCCATGGTCTTCAGAGAAGATACGACGATGCACGTCACTGTTGTATGACAATGCAGTCCCCTGTAATTACTACTGTCTCTTCTAGTTTGCTAGTACTTTCCATGTTTTATTTAAGCTCTTACCTGCTTTTACTTTGCAGCAAGAACCAGAGCTGCTAGACCCAGGTGTCTGTGCAAAGCTGTAATGGACCTAGGGAGAGGTTATGGATGCCTCACCCTAGAGTTTGCACCTATTATTGCACAGTTTCTTTTGGAGCGTGTTATAGAGGAGTGAAACAGGCTGAATCAGAATAAGAATGGTGCTTGCAGCAGATCTTTTCATCTTCACCTGTAACACATTTTAATTCCTTACTTATAAGGCAGGAAAATTAATTTCAAATAAGTTCTTTTGAACTTCTGAAATTAGTTGCTTTTTTATTCTTCTTATTTTTTCCCGAAGTGTGATAGTATCTCAAAAAATTATGGAATCTCAAAAATTGTAAAAAATGTAATATTTATTTATCATGGATTAAAATAATGTCTTTTCAGAGAGAAAGAAAGGTGCTGGCCACATTCTAACCTGCCAGTGCAAGTGGTATGCTTGCATAAGACAGCTTGCATATAACATATCGACTTCATTTCCTCGCTGAACTAACTGATATTTACTTGAAATTGGGTCAGTAGAATCTGTGTATATTCAACTCCTTTGGGACTCAGTGAACTACACTGGTTAGTCAGAGCTGGTTTTACTCTGTCTGAAGCAGTGACAGCCAGGTTGGATGATCTTCCCACCCTGCAGGTCCACCTTGGGTTTCATGCAGGGCTGACGATGCACATCACAACGTAAAGCCTTGCTACCTGCAATAGGCACGCTCACCCTCGCTTCTCCATGTGCCATTCCGTGCAAGAAACTGTTTCGCCAGGTCTAACCAGAGTCCCCTTCAGTCAGGCACGCACCCCTGACAGCACACAGCAGCAGTCATTTCCGTGCTGGCTGAACAGACTCCCAACAGGTGACGCTGCTTTTCTCTGTGGTACAAAGCATAGTAACCATCCCCCACACTGGGCCGGTGGAGGAAAAATGTTTTCCATGGAAAGCAGTAACTGGATATCTTAATACTCTTGAGCTTTAGAAGCTACTAAATCATAAAACTAGCGCTATATAGCGTCACATCCTTTTAGTAAGAAATTAGTTTCATCAGCAAATATAAGCCACTACAGACCTTTTGTTCATTCTTTACAGGCTTGCAAGTGTGCATGTGTTACTAACACAATCTCTCTGTGGTAAATGTGCCTGGGTTTTATGCTAAGAACTCAGGTGACATGTCCCGTTTTGTTAACCAGCCTGATTAGCACCCACTAGTAAGTAGTCAAGTGGAGAAAATACAGTAACCTAATATTACTGATTCCATGAGAAAAAAATCAATGGCTGCATAAGATACAATCGGCCAAGAGCTAAGGAGTGTTTGGAGAACCTCATAAATCCATGCCTTAGTACTTGTAGTTTTATTGCTTTCAGAACAAATTTCCAGAACTGGGTAGTAAATCACTGCTGAACGATTGTTTTCTTCTTCCTCACGTAAAGATAGATCTTACTGGCCTGAGCAGCAAAGGGGACCTCATCTGCAGAAACTGCTTGCATAAGGAAGTACTGATGTCTCCCACATAAAATATAACTGGGCATGGAGTCACCTTACAAGCTAGATTCTGCGGTCCCTCTGAGTGACCAGTTCTAAAATGGGTACAGTCTATGTGCAGCTCATACATGAAAATCCAAGTAGAAATGTTTGACACGGGATATTGTAAGAGATAATGACATTTCTCATTTTTCAGTCTGAGGCAGCCAGTTTTTGTTCACTGAAGTGAGTAGGAAGCTCATTTTTAGAAAGATTACCAAATATTTGGCTGCTAAGATCCCTTTCATCTGCACCAACATAGAACAGATATTGTTCTGAAGAATGAAAGAGTAAATCCCCTTTTGTTTGGAAACATCAGAGTATTGGCGAGGTCTGAATCCAGCTTGTAACAGAGCCAGTAAGCATGTTTGCATATCTCACTCCTACTTTGCTGTTAGTATTCATTCCATGCCAACACTGTTTCGCAAAAGATGTTGAAAGGGCTGCCTACTGGCCCAGAGAACCCGCTGTTTTTGAAAAGGAGGCATGTGATGGTTATGTCCACGTCAGTCTTCAAATACTGGCATAGGGTTACTCCGCAATCTTCCAGAGAGAAAAGGTGTGCAGGAGCAAAATCATGGAAAGGAGATTACAATTTTCCTTCCTCTAAACTGAGACAAACCCGCCCTTGATGCAGAAAATAAGCCCTCTTGGTGGCAGAAGGTCTGGGTGGAGATGACTTCAGACAGCATAGGGTCCCAGCTCACATACTGCAGCAGTGAGCCAGCTCTGTCCTCCACACTCTGGAAAGCAGCGTACAAATGAACAGGAGAAAGGACTCAGAGCGGAACATCGTTGTTGCTTTTCCTTCGTACCAGGACCCAGGCAAAGTAAATGCATGACACACAATGAAAGAAGAATGTCCTGGCTAGTCCAGAAAAAGGAGGGGCTTCATTGCTGCCTTTTATTTTTGGACTTAAAATTTTGTAATAGTACTTTTTCTAAGATAAACACGTTAACTTCAGTAGAGACAACAGCAAGAAGGGGAACAATATATCAGTTTGAACATTCATTAAATTGTGCTACAAAAAGAATGAAAAGCCTTAATCAGTGACAACTACCTATTAAAACACATCCTCTAAATTCAGTTCTCTTAAAAACCTTGCAAGAAAGCCCAAAATATTGCATGACTTGCCGGCATGCCTGTTTCTGTAAATGTTGTTTTGTTTTCTCAACGCCAGCTTTGTCAGTGGGAAACGATGATTCCTCATGGGAAAGTTAGCGTGCATTGGGATGTGCCAGAAGACGGGCGAGTAAAACCTCTGCGCTTGTTCGCTATGTATGTGTGCAAGTCTTTGCTTTTCTGGAGCTGCAGATAGCTTGCACAACCTCCTCTTTGGTGGTTTTGTTTTCTTAATAAATACTTATTTGGAGCAAGAACAACATTTTAATTGAGGACTGGATCACATTAGAAACAGAATGCGGAGATGGAAGAGAAGCAAGAGTACCCTCTGAGTACCTCCCTTCCCTTCATCCTGGACACCTCAGCTACCTACAAATTATCTCAAAAAGAGAAAGCTACTCTATTATGATACCTTTTCAGACAACGTGTTGTTGATAGTGTCTTGGTGGAAGGCAGCATCCTCATGCTCACAGTTAATTGTTAAACCTTTCACATGCACTTTGCCCACGTTTTGGGTCCAAACCTTACATCCAGTGCCAAGTGAACAGTGATTTGTAACAAAGTGCTCAATCCAGTCAAACCAAAAAGAAACGCATCAAATCCATTCCAAAATTTCTGCATACCTTCTTGTTCTTTTCCTTTTTTCTCTCTCTCAGAAGTGCTGATATTGAATGCTCATACTGTATCCATCAGTTTTGCCCTATCCATCTCCTAGGTAAACATGGCAGTGCCCGTGGACGAAGGCCAGCACTTGTAACACTGCCTGAAAATACTTTCCGTAGCAGCACATCTTTGTTCATGCTAAAGTGTTATGAGAAGAGACCTATAGTATATCTGAAAAAGTAATGCTGGCTGCTTTAACAAGAGTAAATCCTGGTGATGTCAATAGGCTCTCTTGAGACAGGAGTTTCTCAATGCCGTAGTCCAAGTGCGTGGAATCACTTCTTGCAGAATTTCAGCTCCCCAAGGTTCTCTTACCTCTATTGAGAGCAAATGAACTTCTTTGACCAAGCTTTTAGTAATAAAACCACACAGTAAAGAAGATATAAATACATATTCTAAAACCCCATAATTTTACTCTGGGAGGAGAAAGAACTTAACATGGTACTAGTCATCTTCTCACAGAAGGTGTCTGATATCATAGTGACGGGTACCATATAAAAATAGAACACAAAGTCTAAAATATTTCAAAACATATTTAGACATTTTCTAGCCTATCTTTTGTCCTCATTCTCATCTTTATCTATTGACAGAGACAGATTTTTTTCTACAAGTCTCAACACCATGGTATTTGAAAGCCTCCCAGGAATGGGGGAGAGGAGAGAATCCTGTAGCAACCTGTTAACAGGAGTACTTCTTTATCCCTGATTGACAGATGGAGAACGAGAAACGTGGAGAAGTTCTGGTTCTCACAAATTCACTAAGTACATCTGTGGCAGGCCTGGCAGAAAAGTCAGTGTTTGATTTCTTGCCCAGCAAAGACCATAGCAGCTTAACCATAACCATTACAATATCCATTCTTGCCCTCTTGTTTAATCTCTGTATTCTTCCTTTCATCACTCAGCATGTTCTCATTTAACTGACGGTACCATGTCTTCCTCTGCTCCAAAGCACTCTCCCAAACATCATAATGGCTGTTCTTCACCAAAGCCTGTTTCACACAAGTTCTTCCCCTACTAGTTTGTTCTCCTGTATGTGAAAGCAGGAATAGACCATCAAAGAGTGTTCACAGCTATCACAGGCTCTGCAGGGCTCCGTTCTCATCAGCCCTTGTGGTTCAGGTTTTCCACAAGTTTAGCTGATTCTTAATGGATCACTTCATAACGTTTTGCCCCTTCGTTTCCTGGTGTCACCACTCAGCATATCGATGGCAGAAAACAGAGCATTGCCACGCAGTATCAGCACTCCTTGAATTGGTTATTGTGTTAAATTAGCCTTTCAAAAAATGTTGTCGGTTCAGTCTGGATCACACAGAAGTCACAAGTTAATGTAATTTTCAATAGTACAGCTCCTAATAGTTGTACAGGCAAGAAAAAAGATTGAAGAGGAGCTGCTCAGTAAATATGGCTATTTTTAAACATCGTCTCATGGGGAAGATGTTCCAAGCCTCCATGAGTAAAGCTTCGTTAAGGTCAAAGACACAGCTGCGGAACTGAACTGATCCAGAAGATCCAGCTGTGAGGTTCAACTGTCCCTCACGTGAGCTGATTCTATATGATGCATACGCCGGAGGAAATACCTAACAGCTTGTTAGTTGCCTTAAGGAAGTGGGTGATCTTGACTGCTTTTTGTTTGAGGATTTTAGATCTAGTTTGATGAGAAGTGATGATTTTGTGGAATTCATAATTTGTATGGACTTTTTCTTTTTCCTTCTCCTTTTTGAAAAATCTTCAATTAAGTTTCCTAGGGCTGCAGGGATAAAAAAGTGCACTATTTAATATTGATATTTGAAGTTTTACCTGGCTTTGCTGCAACTAGCTATATAAAGCACAAGGATTCCTTTCTCTTCCCACATTGTTTTAGCACTACTGCTGTAATAAAAAAAGAAAGATCTTAATCAGGAAATTTGATTAATAATAAGGAAATCTCTATTATTTAAATAACTGACAAAAGGTTATATTTCTAGTGGAAAAAGTGAACTTGATTTTTTTCACTTTTTTCCCATCTTGACTTCTTTTCATTACGCAGATTAGAAATTAGAAAAAGAAAAAGTGGTTTTGGAAGAAATAGTGCTCTACTACATAATTCATAGGTCTGATTTTGTCGTTACTTTAGTGCAGAGAACGGTCTTGATGATTGCTTAAAATACCCAGCAGCTCTTCTTGTCTCTGAGGCATGAATCTGTAATTTCCACTGATACTGCAGAGTATGAGCTTATCGCTGATTTTCTGTGAAGACACAAACAAACAAAAACTTGACCGCTCAAATGTTTGAAGAGAAGTGAAGACAAGACATAAAAACACAGGTGGAGGGAGTGGATTTTCCCATACAGCTATACGGGATACTCTGGCAGTTTATTGTGAATTCAGATCCTGGAGGCAATTTGTTGTATGAGACCTTTGTTCTGTGTTTTTAATAATCAATTTATGTTTCTCGCCTTCAGTGGTGCAGAACGCGCGGAGGGAGTGCACAGTAATGGCTCAGAAATCAGAAAACAAATAAAAGAATGTAACATTTTCTTAAAGCCATTCCCTAGGTTTCCCTGACTCATGTTTTTTTAACATTTGGGAGTGACTGTAATGTCAGCTCAACAAACTGTTTTGCTCTTAACAGTGCGTAAGTCAGAATTTCAATTTGTAATGAAATGAACTACATAAAAAAAAATCCAGACAGTTGTGTAACTGCAAACCAGCGACCTGTTTGAATCTGTCTTATCTTAAATATATCATTTGGAATGTTGATTCTCTGAGGTATTCTCCATCCCTTAATAGTTTAACCGCCAGTCATCCCTCTGCCCGTTTATGAGCACAAGGAAAAATAGGAATTAGTGAATCACTGGCACATGATTTTTACATGGGAAAACAAACAAGTTGTTGCCCAGTGCACACTTTTTTTCCCATAAAGAAAAAAACATTGGGAAATGTGAACATGTGGGTGCTGCCCACAAAAATGCAGTGGATTATCCCTCATTCTCCACTGTTTTCTGTCTGAACACTTTAAAAGGTAATAAAAAGCCCTACTACTTAAATCTCGCAGTGTATCACATTATACACTTCAGTAATAAAATCTAAGTACACTTAAATACATATACATCTCTTTAACTAATTCATTTTATTGTTACACTTAGCTTTGCAGCTGTTACTGCTTTAAGAAGGAGGTTTTCATGTTATTTCTGGCATCTGTGGGTTTTTTCCATCAAATGTTACTTCTCTAAGCTACTTCATTAACATCAAAGGCAGGTGAATTATTTAAGGGTTAGAATGAAACACCCTTTAGTAACAATTGTTAATTGACTTCAGGTTAGTGTTTTAGCACTACTCGTTGTAGCTGCTGTGATATAACTTGACAGTGGATGTTAGTTGGTAATATCACATAGACCTGCAAACCTACGATGGTCAAACTCAGATTCTCCATACAATTGAAAAGTCTCACGTGGTATCTTTTCCTGAAATGAAGGAGAGAGGAAGGAAGATGGAGACTTTTTAGTGGAATAGAACCACAGGTCAGTGATTCATTAAACCCTGTTCTATCTTGTGCTCACAAATGGATAGACACCTGATTCTCTGGGAAATGTTATCTCCATAAGTTCCCTTTTCAAGTGATAATTTATGAAGTCCAAGAGGTTCCCATTTGTCAAGATTTCTGAGGAACCGTTCATTCCAGTCTGATGAACGTTAGTGTTTGCAATCGAAACTGAATGCGTGTAAGAACACTTATAATTCTACAAGTAGCACTAGCACAAGTTGGGCATCTCTAACATTTCACAATCTCAACCTGCACTAGCGTGGGGGTTTATGTTCGTCCTTTGAAAGCACCGACATTTTCATCAAAAGTGACATTTTGGTAACACATTTTAGAACTTCGTATTTTTTTCAGGAAGTCTTTTCCCTTGAAATTTTGACTGCTGCATTTTCAAACATGGCCATGACACAATTTAACCAGCCTCACAAAGGACACCGATACCTAAATCAGGCCAGCGGCAGGACTGTCTATGGAGGGTCACAATTTGCACGCCGCTGTAGCTGAAGTCAGTTGTGTGGTCTTTTTGTATTTGCTTGGCGGTGAAATTCATCCCATGGGTTGAACCACCTCAAAAACTCTGTCACCTAAATCCCACTTTATGTTGATGAGATACGTACGGCACGCGGGCAGTATAGGCTTCTGCAGAGGGCTCTCTGGAGTCTTTAATGAGGACATTGTCAGTGCTGCCTCCTGTGTCAGAGGAGTGCAAGGTGGAGGTTTTGAGACTAGATGACCAGCCACTTGTTGCAACCCTGCAGGAAGTTTGAGCTCATGTCTGTAAAATGTGCGAGCTGGCTTTGTAGCGTGATTTACCAGGTAGGGCCGTGCAAAAACCACCTACTGCAATTTGCATAGGTTTTGGAAAACGGAGCTGGCATGCCCACTATGCAGTGCTTCGGGACATTCCCCTCTACTATTTGTACCTTGAGTTTCAGCTTTGTGTGAAACTGAAAACTCAAAGTGAAACTGGCCGTAGCCATGCAGACTCTGTCGCGAGCAATGAACCCGTTGCTGCTGATACAGACTGAAGCGTCTCCCATCCCAGCCAGAGGCTCTGCAGGAGCCGTTTCCAGTCTCTGCAGAGAGGAGGCTTTGGCCAGGGATAGTGCCTGTAAGTCATCTATCTGCCTTCCCTCTGCACCATATACTCCCACGTACACCCTGTGTCTTTCGCAGCGTTCCCATGTGCCTGACGTGTCTGACTTGTTTAAAGGTGGGAGCCATGCAGGGGAAGAGAATAGGTAGACTGGATGAAAAAAAATGTTTTGCTGGCGTCTGTTTTGAAGACAAAAGAGATATTATAATATCTTTTGATATTATAAATACCAAGAGTTTCTTGTTCCGGGGCAAAACCAAGATAGATTTACCAATTCTGTGGTCTGAAGAAGTTCAACAACTCAGCTAAACAGAGAGATACTTTTCATTTTGTGAAGACTCATTTTTGGTTCATATCAAAGAGCTGGAATTGCTTTAAACCAAACTTAAGATAATCTACAACTTTACTGGGTTTAAAAAGCCATGAGATGGTTTTATACTTAAACTAGTTTTGAACCAGAAATTTCTGCTGAAGATAAAAATGTGTATGAAACAGACACAGGCATTGAGGAAGGTAGTTTTCTTCATAAAAATCCAGTGAATATGAGGAAAACTCATTAAATTTCACTGTTTTGTTTAAAGCTTTCCCTATTTTCTAGCAGAACAACTATTCTGATTTTCAGTTTTGCAACAAATACTTTTTGCAGCAACTGCTAACAAATGAAAGGCAATGAATGAAAATGCATGTTTTGATGAAAACCCCCCAATTATTTGTTGTAAAAATCCACACAATTCCGATATGTTCACACAGCAGTAATTTATTATTCTAAATAAAGATTCCAAATTTCGATAATACTAAACTAAGTCAATATGACAAATTATTAAAATTCCTCTACTGCTGCTTCATATTTTCCTTACTCAAGTTCCTCAACAATTGCCATCGACTGCTTTTTTCTGTGTTACCCATTAAAAAAGGCAGAGAATGAAAAGAAAGTTTCACCAGTGGAGAAAAATAACAACTTTTCCCATCCTGTTAAATCAGGACATCCTATAATTGCAAAGCAAGCCAACTTAAAACTAAGTATTATTTAGCTAGAGCAATTATTTCTGTTGGAGGGGACCCCAACCCACAGTTTTAAAAAAGAAACTGTAACAGATTTCTAGTAAATATATGTGCAGCGTTGCTTTGAATTTTGGTTCTGTAGAGAACAGATGTGGAGTTTAGATCTTGGACTGAGTATTCCCTGTATCTGTAGATGTGAATATATGAGACTTGTCTTTCGAATCAAGACAGAACAGTTCAGCCTGCTGAATCATTTAAATCAGCTAAGGAAACCTGACCCATTAACCTTCATCTGCAAGGTACAACAAATACTGAACAATTCTGCCTTCTCAAGCACTTTTCAGAAGTTTCCACTTACTGCTGTGTGGTCAATGGAAACGAGTCCAAATGCTTTTGATCCCCAGCACCATACCTAAAGAAAAAGACATTACCTGCTTGCATTTCACTCGGTTATCAGGGACTAACTACACATCTCTGGTTCTTTAGTGTATTGCAGAACTTGGGGTCCTGTAACCAACTCTTGCTCTATTTGTTCTTTCCAGAATTGCCCTCAGCTAAACCTTCCACAGGACAATCATGTCTAAGGTCTGATTTCAGGCAGAATGAACACACTGTTCATCACAAAAGGCATCAAGACTGCACTGTGGAAACAGAGCAAGAGGGACCTTGTGGACATGCACAAAACCACACAGTTGTGCACAGACACATGCAGGTATGAGCAAACACAAGTGCTGACAGAGCCCTTGGAAGCTTTCTGTCTTTCCAAATTGCTGGGAAGTCAAGAGGAGAAACAGCCTGTTTCCACCAACCAGGCAAGAAACAGAGTGGGTGGAAGGGTGAAATTTTGTGTGAAATAGAGCTAAACTCACAAGACAGTCCAAGAATCAGGATAGTCATGGGGAGGTCTTGCTTTGACACTAATAGGTAAATTTAGTTCAGAATGATCACCTGAGCTTGCCATCACCACTATTGGTGGATACCCATGTGACAACACAACACAAATCCCAGCCTGTGGTGTTCTATGATGGAAGACAAGAATGTAGTTTGGAGGGGAAAACTTCATGTGCCTGTGATCATATGACCACAACCTTTTCACATGTAATGGGAGTACAACCTTCTCAGCCCTTGTTAATGAGAGGACTACGACCTGGCAGATTTGTGAGTGATACAACCCTGTCTGTCTCCTGACCTTTTTGCCTGATTGCACAGGCCAACTGCTTTTGAATATGCAGAGAGAATCTTTGCCATGTGATTGCTACTCAGACACCACCTCTGTAATTTAGATTATGAAAGGCTTGTGGTGACTTTCAGGTTTTGTCATCAATAGCATGTTTTCAGCGTGGGTGGTGTAGCTGTGCCAAGCCCAGTACAGCATGATGAGAGAGTAAACTGTTTCAGGTGCTCTGCTGTAACAACCTTGCTGTGCTTAATTCAGCCACAGATTAACCCAGCAGGAAGAACAATCGGGAGTATATCTGTACGGCAGGGTCTGAGGTTTATCAGAATGGTAAGTCATGAGGTGCAGAAGTCCCACATATGGAGAAATGACCTTATGGGGGAAAGTAGTAGGTATGTTACGGCTGGCACTCCTGCCAGCAAGGGGCAGCTCCTCTGAGTCTCATGGAAGAGCTAGGTGCATCAAATGCACTGCTTGTTCTGATTGTGTTCTGGAAGCTGGTGTTACTATGCACTCACAGCAAATGTACAACCTCTGCCACCTTCTTCTCTGAGGTACAAGTTTGTTGCGATACCTAAACCATCCTGAACCTTTATTTCAAGGAAATAGTCATCCATAGGCCTAAGCAGTGACTTGCATCGGTCCTCTCTGCAGATTTACAAAGGACCCTTCTCCAGCCCACCCTTCCTCCCATCACACCGCCTCTGCTAAGCTTGGCAATAGCTGTCCAGCCTGTTCCATCCAAAGGTCTTTGGGCATTTGGATGAGTGTGCAGAGATGCTCATGGTTTGCATGTATCACTGCAATCTTGGCTGGTTTTCCTCCTCTCTTTTCTTCTTCCCCTAATTACTTGCCCTGCTTACTTTAATTTATAATGATGGTTTTATTGGTTGGGCAGTGAGGACTGGTCAGATCAGGCAGGGGAACTGTACATCATTAATTTAAGTGGAAGATATAAACTCAATGTCATAATAAACCTGAGCTTGAAGATCACTCCGTTTCCTCTGGAGAGGTAACATATCACAGGACAGAACTGCTAAACCCTGCTCCCCGCTTTGAATGGCCATCAACTGTAGTGCAGCAAAGTGGGAAAGAGCGGATGACTCAGTTTCCTGCAAGTACAAACTTAATGATACTAGACAATGCAGCCTAAAGAAATGGGAGGTGGTGAAACGCTCCATGCTTGACCCTAATGAGCAGTGTTCAGGATGTTGGTCAATGCTCTTCAAACACAAACAAGCTCCAGTTTGCTCTATAAAATGAGGAATGCAGCACAGAAAATTGGGTCTGCGCCACAGAAAGCCCAGTGATAGCAGTGACTAAGAATTTTATACTGGGTTGAGTAATCTGCTCTGCAAGGCAACGCAGGAGAAGGAACAATTTAGCACAGTGTATACTCAGTTTTATAGAAAATCAGCTTCATGGAAACTGCCAGTAGAACTGTACTGGCCGCCTTGCAATACGTGAAAGCAGCAGCAAAGCAAAACAATGTTGGGAAACAGATTGGTTTTGTTCTCAGCTACTACGCACAGATGATGCTTTTATTAAGATGTGACAGCGTGCTCTGGCAGCAGCTTGAAAATCATCTCCTAAAATTCTGATGACCCAGGACCTGCTGCCTCTGCCGTTGGACATATTTGGAAGTCCATATACATCATTATTGGATTGGTACACCAGAGCTTTGGGGTCTTAGAATGCGCAGGAACAGGCTGCCCACGTGCAAACTAGAGACAGTTGCTCTGCTCTGTCTTCCCAGTGAAGCTGCATGCATGGAGCGGAGACATGTGTAATCACTACCAGCTACTTGGCAGCTGCTCCTCGGAGTTAAAGGGATAATTGCCGTGTTGGACCATGCGGTCCTTGTGGCTCATCTGTGTTGAATACTGTCATTGACTTCATGTAGATTTGCCTGGAAAAACTGAAGGCAGGATCACCCTTACGCTGCCTCAGGAGTAGAGAAAGGAGAAGAAATCATGCTTCTACCTTTCCACGTTGAAAATCTCCCTTCTTCCCCAGCTGACAGCCGTGCTGTGTTTCTAGGTGCAGCTGTGCCATAAGCTTGGTTTTTCACCTGGGTTTTTTTTTACGAAAAGCAGCAGATTGGTGAGGAATCTGTTCTGAAAAACCACAGTTAAGACGACGTTACATGCTAACACCACATAGACTTGAGACAGATTTTCTTTTTTTTTTAGGCCAGACTTCCATTCTGGCAATTTCAATAATGGAATGTGCTTTTATAAATAAAGCAAGGAAAAATTGGTGGGGAAAGGTAATATCTTTTATTGCACAAGCTGGGGAAAACCAGCCAAACTTCAAGGCAGACCAGTTATTCCTTAGATACAAACAAGCACATTCATAAAATCTGGTTTATCATGTAGCTGCCTGCATTCATGTCTCTTTTGTTTCATTTTTCCACAAGCACTTTCTGTTCATCTGAGCACTGATGCCAATTTTACGATCTTTTTAGACTCTAACACATGAACTAACACATTTTGTGCCATTCTCAATTCTGCATTTAAAATGAAGTTACTCCAGAGATCACCTCAGGAAAAGAAACATGCAAGGCAAACAAAACTACTATTGATTTCTAGTTCATCCATTAAGAAAAGAAATTAGCATTGTATCAGTGTTACAGATGTTGTCCTTTTATCACATGTGCATGCATACTCGCACTACACGTTGTGGCTTCTAAGTTACTTGCCAAAACCACTGCAGATTATGTCTTTAAAATTCAGAAAGGTAAAGTGTTCGGCAAATAATTCCAGATAACTGAAGTCTATTTTGTAAAACATTTAAGTTCAATATATGTACAAATATGACAGTATGAAAATACTGATCCTACCTGCCTTGCTGTAAAATTAACCACGGCTCGGTATTTTCGGACGGTGGCAGGCAGTCTTACAGATTTCCAATAGCACTGTCGTTATTCACTTCCACCGTGATAATGTCATGTGGCTCCAGTTAATAAGAGAGCCTGTAATTGAAAATTACAATGGTAAATGCTATAACTACACAGTAAGAGACTTGTCCTGAAAATCCTAAACAGCTGGTGGGAGAGCATTTAATACAATTTACGCTAATAATTGTTGAAGAACTCGCATGCATAGGCTGGAGCTGTGGTCAAACCTCACTTTCAGATCTGGAGCTTAACCGTCTATATCTGCGTGACAACAAACGATCTGTATTTCTGTCTGCGCTTTACATCTTATCACACACTAAGAAAATGCATGTAGCAGATGTTATTTTTGGTGCTAAAACTCATTTCAGACTTCTTGGCATGCAGGCTGAAAATGCCCACGGCTGCATTTTAGTGTGTCCTTTTTGACAGATAACATAAGGATTATTGTAAGGTCTGCCAATGCAATCTGACAGGAGGGTCCTACTGAATTTCTGTGTGAATCTGTGACTGAAAAATTACCATCTGACAGCTGAATTTTCTGCTGACCTTTAGCTCATATCAATTTCAAATGCACACTTGCAGAAATATGCCCTGAACATACTTGTGAACATCATCGATGAAAACTTGATTTTGTTTTCACTTCTGCTGCTACTCGCAGCAGTTTGTGGGATCTTAAATTTGTAGATGTGTGAAATAACAGGTTTGAAATTTAATTTTTAAAAATCTTATTTGCACTGGCTAAGTACGGCAAACAATTTTTTTTGGTTTGCTTCACCACATGCTTATTTTTGCTGGTTGATTTTCTGTAACCTATATATCTTCCTGATATGATACCTCATATATTCACATGAATACAAATGCCAGTAAAATTGAGAGATGAGAAATGAGCAGTGGGGTGAGGGGAAGAAGAGAGGGGAGGGCTGACAGACATTATTTATGTGAATTATACTGTTTGTGCTCCTTATCTGTATCCAGATATATATCATCAACTACGCTAATCAAACTGACTATGTCCTGACACGGGCTAACCCTTTATCATCTGAAGCTTCTGGAGATGCTTTGGCCTTCAGCATGTTAAAAGGACCCTGGATGAAAGAAGCTTTATTTTCAATCATAAGTTATTTTTCAGAGTTAGCATACTGCAGTTTATGTTCTTGAAAGGGACCAGATTAACGAGCAAGCGGACCTCGACCCACTGTAAACTGCGTTGGTTCTTCAGTTCACATGGCCAGAAGGGACCAGCAGGCAGCATAAAAGAATCTCTCAGTCCCTGTTCCCATCAAACCATTGACCTTTCTGTGAGACTGCCAACACGGATACCAGCTGTGGAAGTAACTTAGTACACAAACAAGTATTTACCAGGAATTAAACTGAGACTACCAAATACATTTCACAGCGGAGACCAGACATTAGGCTTAGGCAATTTTAGGTCACTACCAACTCGGTTCTGATTCAAGAAAGCAACCTCAAGATAAAAGTCTCTACATCCCATCATCCAAGTGCCTGAGGCATTCAAGCCTCTTGAGTTTCTTTTCTGTTATAAACATAACTCCTGCACAAGATAAGAAGTTTCACTGTACGCTCAGTAATCCAGGAAAAGATTAGAAACAGAAAGGGGGGAAAAAAAAGAGGCATTCGAAACATCTCGCAGAGCCACAGCAAGCGCAGTGTTCGTGTGAAGAAGCAGGAAGGAAGAAGCTCCAGCACTCCTCCCTAATGCAAGAGTAGTTAATTACGCTATGGGGGAAGCAGAGGTCTGTCCTCCAGGAGCCCACCGCTGACGTGAGGCGCTTTGTTACTCCGCAATGCTCCCTTAATAACTTTCCCACACTGAATTATCTTAAGTACCTTTAGATATTTATTGATCTTTAAATACTTCACTTCTGCTTTGTTTCTGTCTTCATTTTGTGGCTCCTGCTGTGAATCCAAAAGTAAGGGTAAATTGCCTCCTCACACAGAGTTCAGCCTCCACGATAATGAACAACCTCCATGATAACGCGCTTTTAAGAGCACGCTTTTTGCCACAGAGATGCAGCTGTTAGGAGGAACAGCAAGGAAAAGTCTGAAAGCAACACCTACTGTGTCGGTAGTAGTAGAAAAGTACAGACTATATTTGCTATCTGTTTGCACAGCGTGTTTCAGCTCTTGCAGGGAACTTGGTTTCTTTTTCTCAACTTTTTGCACTCACAAATGAAAACTCTTCCACCCCTCCCTGCCCTGAATATTTGCTCTCTAGATAAGGAGGTAGTGACCAGGCAACGTTACAACCCCCGCTCCAAGAACGGGACGCAGAGTAAGTGTGTTTCTGACTAGGAACAGTGTGGTTCTTACACACTGTTCTTACACACTGTTCGGGACTACAGTGCAACCCATCCTATGGATGTAATTAAATGTGTCATCAGTTAGAAGTATGAAAAAGACTACCCGTGTGATTTTGTGCCTGTAGATGAGCACAGCTCAACATCTCATTTTAGGTGTCCTCTCATCACTGCTGGAGAAAGACTCTTCACTGGCACCGGTGCTACCATGCAATGAGTAGAAAAGACACCCTCAGACAAATCTACCTACCCACGTACTTTGTCAGCTGAGGCCAGAATTGTCAGGGACTAGCCCTCACAGCACGGCTCATTCCTTTATGCCGTTATTACTGGTAATAAGCTGACTTTCTCTAGATGAGGCTTTAAAGCAAAGGCAGTTTCCTAGTGAGCTTAACCCAAGTATAAAGCAGGGAGTTTGATAAAGAGGTTTAGTTATTATGTATGATAATAGTAAAATAGCTCTTCAGCAGTGTTTTTTTGTTCAGTAAAAGTTGATGTCTATGAAGGAAATGTGTACTTTAGGTGATTCAGAGATATGGGACAGAACCTTGAATCTGAACCCAAATACAATCTTTATAAAATAGCAAGAACTCAGGCTTTGAATGATTAGTCTTCTTTACAATGGGGTTTAAAATCTAGAGTATGTTAAGTTTTGCTCATTAATAGAGGTAAGCTGGAAGCCTGACTAGTATGTAAATCCAAAACTGGGGTTGGAATCCAAAATTCAAAATCAGGCCCATCTTTTGCTGTTGCACTGATATAATACAAATTATTTGATTAGGTAATATTCTGTTATTTAATCTAGACAAATGTACTCAGTGACTAATGACTGTAAGTGACTTGTTAGTTCACAGTAAGAGTCTTTGTTCAGCTCCTCTTCTGGCATCAGATATATTATATCACTAACTAGAGAAATGTCCAACATGTGTAAGACTACTGAGGAAATAAATAAGTCATACATGGAGCTAGTTGTTGGCCACAATGGTGGGGAGTAGCTGGCTGTCCCTCACTAGAATGAGGTCAGACTGGGGAAAATAAAAAAGAGACCAAGAGGACTTACAGAGAACAGCAATATAATCTCAGCATTGTATTTTGTGATGTCACAACAGGTGATGATCATGGTGATACGACATGTTCTTTCTGAAGGAAACCAAGCTCTGGAGTGCTCATGTTCTGACAGAGCTATTTTGTTCACAGTAGTTACCTCTAACTTTTTTGTCAGAATGAAGTAATAAAACAGACCATCTTGCATAAAACAATTTAGAAACTCTCTTCCTTCCTAGAAAATGCCTCTTGCCAGTCTTGTAACTTGAATAAGTCACTGAAAGCATTTTTTTTTAAAACAGCACTTCCTTCCATTTGCTTGCTCATTTGTGGTTGAAGTATATTTATTCACTTCATAGCTCTTATCCTGCCAAGGAGCAAACATGCAATACAGGCGTCTAAAATAAATGACAGAGATACAAAAGGCAGTTTCTGTTATCCCCATTGTAAATCTAAAGGAGGGCCCAGATCCGCAAGTTCTTTCGGCTCTGGGCTCCCCATTAGATGACCTCCATGGACAGCAAGGTACCTGCACTGGAGTGAGGCCCCTAAACCTCTCTTTGGATCTTACCTTCACTAAAGAATAGACTCACACTAATATAAATAAGAATAATAAGGAATTTCAAAACCTGGATAAAATGGGCTTCAAGATATTTCACTGATGTCAGTATTTTCAGTGTCACAGCCAAGCTTATTTGGTAGAATAGAGGGAGAAGCAACCAGAAAGACTGAGCGTGGTCTCCATGCATAGCCACAAGGCCCGGGATTTAGCTTTTGGGGGACACGGAATGATTATCTATGGCAAGAAAACATTCTTCACTCAAAAGAGATCAAAATTTCTAGTTGGCAAAAAATTTTAATAGAAAATTTCTTACTTTCTAGAACCTACCTGTGGTGATACGGAGTTGCAAAAGTTAAACCAGCTCTGTTTTCAGAGACTAGCACCCCAGATTTTGGAGTAGCAAGAGGTTTCACAAGCAGCTTTGGGACATGAAATGGGTGTGGCAATGGGAACATGTCCCCTCATTTCCCCTGCCTTTCTCCGAGAATTTTTGTGGAAGTGCTGAAGGTGGTGCTACCTGGCCCACCCAAGTGCTCCCCTCCTCCTATGACCGTTGGATGTACGCTGCAGTAAAGCTAAACCTCACAAACATGCACAACAGGTTCTGCCTCTGGAGAACAGCCCATGCCAAGTGGTGGCTTGGCCTGAACACACCTGCGGTGACAAGTTAGTCTGGAGGAGTGTTTCGGTGCCCCACACCTCCCCAGAGATAACACTCTTGCTCTGACGGCATCACGCTTTGATGAACAAAGAGCAGACATATCTCGGTGGCAGGCGGACCCAAAATTACACAAGAAAGAGTGGGAGAAGACATTTCCACGTTGTATTTCTACAGAAATACTGTTCGCTGTGGTCAGTTTTGCCATGTATACAACCCTCATGGGGGTGATGAACCCCATGGGGGTTCATGGGGTGATGAAAAGCAATGCCCTGTGTCCAATCAGGGGCCATCGTTGAAAGATCATTTCAAGATCAATCTTTAAAAATTGGAGATCCCTTTCTTCAGCAACACAGGCAGTAGTCTGGTTTAGGTGGTGCTTCACTGGCTTTCCTGTTGGCAGGTATTCTTGTCCTTCCAACGCTGCCTGCTGCACCAACAGGCAGGGCCACCAAGGGCTTGGAAGAGGGGTTAGCATAGGAGGAGCACAGGCCCAAGAAGAGACAAGAACAGTGTCTGCATCCTTTGATAAACACCCGGGATGAGAAGGGAAGGCAGTGCTTTGTGTGCTTGCCCCGGCACCCTGACAAGTGTGTGTAGTTCAGCTCTCTGACTAAGAGAAAGTCTAATGTATCAGTAGGGCTGGCCACGGAAATCTGACCCTTCCAGAGTCTCTTTTGCAAGAATATGAAAACTTATGGAAATGTGGGTAGGAATATCTTGCTGAGATGGAGTAATAGTGCCAGGGTGATGAGGAACCCACGAGGAATGCTCTCCTTGCCTGGGAAGGAACAGTCTGTTCTCTGCTTACAGCAGTGACAGAAAGACCAATACTGAGCATGTAGGTGAGGTTTCGGAAGTTGCAGCCCTATCGCATGCGCCCAACCAGATCCAAAATTCCAAAGCCCAACCCCCTCCACCAACACAGAACTTAACAAAGAGTGACAGGAATGTTCATGCTGGGAATAGCCATTAGAAATACAGAAGGTCCCTATGTGATTTTGCTAGTCCCCTTGCTTTCATCTTTTCCTCCTTTTTTCTAACTACTGCTTCCAGCGTAGGTGGTGCCAGCTCTCTGCATACTCTCACACCTTCTCTTTACCTCTTCAGATCATTACAGGTCTTGCTCTCATGTATTAGAGCTCCTTTTACGAGCTGCTCACCAAACGAGCTCCTTTAATGGGCCAGGACAGGTACAGTCCCTCCTAATCACACGCCACTTCCCCACTCTGAGTGGTAGCCAAGCCTCTGTGCTGTGTTGCTTATCACAGCAAGATTAAAAATAGTTTTATACAATATGCAAAGCGCTGCTAAATCCCGTTCTTCCCACATTAAAAGCAGATGCTCAGACAGGCTGAATCAGATTGAGTGGATTTATGGAGTTAGATTAGATGTATAAAACCTTCGCAAGGACTGACTTCAGTCTATGTTTAAATAGGGCTGGCAGTATTTTCAGATTTAGGAAAATACTGTTTCAACATAGACCAAACCTTCTTGCCCAGGATTACAGAGGCCTCAAGGTCCAGCTCTGATACCAGTGAAATCAGTGGATATCTGGAGGGATGAGGAAGATTTCAGACTCATTTTAGGGCATCCCTTCCAATCTCAAGAGTATACATGTAAAGAACCACAATCCATTATAGTAACAAAAGTTACTAGAAATATTTCTTAAAAAAAAATCTAATACATTAGGGCTTTAAAAGCATTAAAAGTGAGAGAAAAGAAAATGTTCCGACTATTTATGATGTTTTAGGTAAGCCATGTTCCACCCCCCGCCCTTTCACTGCTGTTCCCTGAAGTCTAAATCAAGAGACTCTCAAAGTCAGGAAGCCAGACAGACTTCCAAAATATGTGGTGACGCTAAGGAGCCTGTGAACCGGAAACAGACTTTACTGTCTTCTTTCCCAACCCAATTGGCTCCAAGTATTTGTAGCTGATGTTCTGGGATTTTGGGATGCGGCCAGAAGACCTAACCTGAGAGACCGGGAGCGCACAGATCATGGAGGTCATGAGTCGCTTCATCTCCACCCACTTCTCTTGCAGGGAGAGTTTACAACACTGGCACTTTCACAACAGGAGAGAGGAAAAAAAAAAAAAGAGGATGTTTTTAATCCATTAGGCTGCTGCTGATTCAGTAATAATAAACATGAGTCTGTTTCCTTGATTCTTCTGTACACAGCAAACATTTGTGCAATGTGTCAGTTAAGTACGTGCGCTGTAAGGATCTGTCATTGAAGTGTGTCTGCGTCAATAACAAATATATGAAAATGTGCCCTTGTGTGTGTTTTTGCGTGCCTGCATGAGCAAGAAAGAGAGCAAGATCTCAATTCCCAAGACCCTTAGTCATCCTCTGATCTTTATTTCTGAGGGTGATCAAAGTACCAGCCTTTGGGAAGATGATTTCTCTTTGCCAGGCTAACGATATTAAGGTCAGAAGACAGCGCGCTTCCCAACAGCCTGCTAGGAGCGAACGCTGTAAAAGCCTGGGATGTTTTCAGGCAGCGAGAGGGGAGTTTGCTGCCACTGTTGCTGCTGCTTTTGCTGCGCCTCTTGCTGTGTAACAGACATCTTGACTGGCCTCACTGATTTAATGATGAGTGTTTGTTGGCCTGCAGAATGCAAACACATTGTAAGACTGTTTGTACGCTAGCTAAACTTCTGCAGACAGTTTACATGCTAGAATGGCTTCTTCGCACACATCGATCCGCCTTCCCAAGGCGTATCCTCTGCTCTCAGCGCAGACTTTCTTTTGCTCTTGTCTCACCTTCATGTTGCAAAACACATCAACGTTGCCTAACTCCTGATCATATGGGTAGCGTAAGGTCATTTACATGACAGCTAGGCTACTTTATAGTTTGTTGAAAAACTGCGACTGCGTTCAGGAACAAAATGGAGAGGACAATTGTACTGAAAGTTCAGTGTTTAATTTTGAAACAGAAACGTTTCACCATTAACCTCATGGGTTTTTTTGAAAGAGCTAAACAAGGCCAACAATAAATGCTTTATTTCAGATAAAAGAAAAATGAAATATTATGTGTTATCCATTTTTCTTCCCCTTTCCAAAAAATCCCATCTCTCATTTTTTCCAGCTCAGTCATAGCCTGAAACATTTATCATATACACAGCTGTGAGTCTCATGGACCCACAGAAGGGGAAGCACATAGGGACTTTGCTGAATGATTACTTATGTTTATCATTGGAATTAAAGTGGCAATACATAGGAGAAACATAAACTTTGAAAGTCTAAACCGAAATACATGTGGTAGCCGGTAATGTATCATTACAGTGTAGGGGAAAAAAAAAGATAGGAAATGTGGAGTGACAGAATAAAATAAAATAAAAAAAGACAAGGGGAAAACAACTGCTAAATTTTCTTGCTATTTCTCCCCAGAATATATATTTTTTTTTTGCCTCCTCTAGTTTTAATAAAATCTGATACATGCTTATAGGGATGATCTGTATCTCATATCTAAGCCTCAGGCTAGACCAGAGCTCCAGGACGGGGCTACTTCCAGCTGAAGCCTTTTAACTCAGATCATTAGATCTGACCGTGCTATTGTTCGGTTCGTTATCACTTGTGTTCTGCCCCAGTTCTTTGAGTCAGGTGAAGTAGGAATGTAGATCTAAATCTGGATCCAGAGGTTTCGTATCATCCTGTCTGTATTTTGACATTTTCTGAAACTACCCTCCTACCAAAACAATTAATAAAACACAAAGAGTTAAATCTTAGCCCCACTGAAGTTGGTGAAACTCTCACAGACTTCAGTGGAGCCTGAACTTCATTTAAAATATTTATGTTCTGGCAATCAACCAAAACCTCTTCCCAGTAGCTCGAGAAGCCATAAGCCTCTCTATCTGAGTTTATCTTTCCATTGATGCTCTGCCCAATAATGGATCTCACCCAGACATAGCGTGCAGTTCCTGTTAATGCCGTGTTTCTCACTCTTGCCACTCATCCACTTGTGGATGCAGTTTCCACTGCCTCCTTTCACAAACAATTTCTGCCTTCCTTCCCCCTATGGCATTTCATATGCCAGAAAAAGACCCATTAGACCCAATCTCCTCTTTCAAATCTCTCCTCAGGACTTCTCTTTTTTGGTCTGCTGTCTCTTGAAATTCATTTTATTCCTCCATTTAGACTATTACTCATAAACTTTAATTACTGAAATGTCTTCATGAATAAAGAAAAAGCAGTATGTGGTACGGAAGTTTCAGGTTGGATGCGACGGAAAAGTAATAATCTGGAAATTGCTGACCTATCTCATAAATATTTGGGAGGCATTTTCTATTTCCAGATGTCGTTGACTCTGCTGAGAGAACTCTGGGCTAAGCTTTACACCGCAAGACAAGCCCCGGGCACACTAAAAACGAAAGAAGGGAGGCACATGTGAAGCCTGAAGAGGGGACAGTAATGTCCTGTCTGTGGCAATTGACGAGGCCACACAGGAGGCAACGTGCTGTGTGCCCTGAATGCGTGCAGGAGTGTCATGCTGCCATCATGTCCCTGGTGGCCTGGAGGGCTTCCAGGAGAGTGATCAGCTCTGCACACCTCCATCTCTTCAAAATCCCGCTGACCTTAAAGCAACTCTCACCGTATATTTCCTAGACATAGTTTAGGATTGGCACAGAAGGTTTGCTGATGTTTCACGGAAGGTGTGTGAGATTGGGAGACCAGGCACCAGCTGAGACAGGAATTTCCGTGCAGCCCAGCGATCCCGAGACTTATCGTAACTGACGCATTCTCTGTCTTCAGCCAGCTGGACATCAGTCCCGGCTCCTTGGCACTTATGGCACATTTTTCCAGTAAGCTCTAATAAAATGCTTCCTATCATCCCATTTCATTAGAATGAGGAGGGTTCCCACAGAAGTGTGCAAACTTGGCAAAACACAGTAAAGCCAATGTTATCCCAGCAGAGCAAACACGAAATAAATTTTTCCTATCATGTAATAACCAAAGGGCTTTTGAGATGACTCTGACGCTCCTTTTAGGTACTGTGGGATAATACGTTAGGTGCCAGATTGCCACATTTATCCTGAGTTCTCCTCTGAACTGGAAATAAGGATAAAATCTTTAACGACACTGTCCTTAGATGTAGCTTCGCAATATGCTACGTGTCTAGACTGCTGTAAAATTAGGAGGATTTTGTTTGAATGACTTGTTTATATGACTCCCATAATAAATAGCTCGAGTCTCTCTGGTTGCATTAAAAACACATCAGGGCAAATTCTATGCCTGATTATACCCCTGCAAGTCCACCGGCATCTGTCAGGAGTTAGTGCTTGAGAACAGAATGTGTTTCACCATGTCTGTTGTCATTGCACTGATGAGAAGTATGACTCCAGACTGTGTGTGTGTTGGAGTATCAAGGTATGTAAAGCTGGAGGAAACCTAAGGCTTTTAAACTCGGAGGAGCTAATTAAATCAGCTTTTAACTTCATATAGTCCCGTACTTCATCTGCAGTGGAGGTGATGGCCAGGAAATACAGACTATTAAAAGATTCAGCGATCAGTGCCTGGCCCAAAGGAGAACAAAAGGAATTGTCACTTCCAAAAGCTGATGTGCTTGAGGCTTCAGCCTAAGGAAAAGCAGGCCTTGCAGAAGAGCTGCGCCATCCTGAAGAAGATGGATGGCTTGTTGGAGAAAATTTGGTATTTTTCACAATGTTTTCTCTGTAATTCTTTCATTCTAAGCTTTGGCTGCCCTGACCTGGGTGCACTCAGTCTTATGCAGTCTTGCAAGTTAAGCAGCTCAGATGTGTCTGGTGCTTGGACGGGCGGGTGGATGGAGGTCCCAGTTGCAAAAGTCACAGGCCAAGAAGATACAGTTGAAGAGTTGGTGGCCGAGTGTGAATTAGCTGGGAGACTGTGTAGCCCCCCTGCCTCAGAATGGTTGAAGTGGAAGTGAACTTCTGCTTTAGCATTTGCTTGCATGAGGGGGGATTTTCCCCGAAGGTGTTTACTCAGAGCTGTGGGGGTCTCTATGCCCCTGTGTCCTCATCACAGGCCCTGTGCACTCCAAGAGAGCTGCTGCTGTGCACAGCGGGATGCCGAGAAGAATTCAACTCTAAATCATTACCTTTCACAGGCTGAGGTCAAAATCACATGATTTTTCTTTCCCTGTGCCATGATCAAGTTCCTTTGGAGTAGCTGACTCAAACACCCGAGACAGTCATGAGCCAACAGCTTTCTGCACTGTGAGGCACATCCCCAGGGCTCCCGAGGGGCTGCTGAGGAGCTGGTGGAGGTGTTGCTTTCAGACAGCAACTCTTTTGTCCCAGCATCACCCAAAGACTTGCAGCTGTGGGTTTCCACCAGCTGCTGTCCCCCCAGCTTTGCCCCGAGCTGCAGAGAACACCTGCAGAAGCTGCAGAGAACGAGGAGGTAAACAAGGCTGAGGAAGACAACTACTTTGAGAAGCTGCTTCAAAAAACTTTTCCTGAGTTTGAAAAACACAGCTTGCTGAAGCTGGCAAAAGTGCGCGCTGGTTTGAAGAAAGAAACCTCAGTGATTGGCAAAAGATTGTGTTCCAGATGCAAGATGACAAACTGTCACCACAGCAGGTCAGGATGACACAAGTCACCTTCCAGGAGATCTGAAGGAAGCATACCACCAAGCTGCAAAGGCAAGGCAGAACAGACAGTACGTTAATAGAAAAACTCTCTTACTCTTCAAAAATCATGAAACCATCACCACCCTGCCTTCTGCTAACCAGTTCAGCTCAGGTAGGACACCTGTGAGGCCACCAGGATAAAACCATACCAAAGGAGATACCTCCTTTGCATATGGAAGCCTGTTTGTTGCTGTAGCTCCTATGCTAACATTATAGCTAGTTGTTCTGGAAATGTGTCCAGCGCTAAGATCCTTGAGAATCCTCATCTCTTTTTCTCTGACAAAACAAGCCCAGTGTGTGGCTGACAACCGCGCAGCAATCTACAAAAGGTTCTTCTCACCGTTTTCCCGTCAGTGGAAACACTTGCAGAAAGAACAGTCATGACAACACTTGTCTTGAACAGCACAATCGGTAGGTGCCCAGTGCTGCCCCGAGCCTGTCCCTGCCCCAAACCCAGCATCTTGGGGGTGTGTTCAGAGGGTGAAGCCGCTGTGCTCTTGACCTGGGGGAGTGCTGGCACACCTGCCAACACACCATATTGATCATGACAGGGCATACTAAGCCCATCTACATGGCTTCAGTCAGGTTCCTCTCAGCAAGGAGCTGGTAATTAACCCCTAAGTGCTCACAGGGAGCAAATTTCTGAAATGGTCCTCTCCTATGGGTAGTTGAAGTTGGAAGCTAAGAGAAGAAGCAGCTGCCACTGCTCCAGTGCTGGTTGCTGTCACCTGACACCAGCATTTCAGGGGAGACAAGCTGTTTAGGTGAGCCACATTCACTTTAACTGTTTAACTTTGTCTTGAAGAGGCTAGAGGTCCTTGTAGCTGGTCTGTCAAGTTGAACAGATGTCGATATGGTATAGAGATGTGTGCTCGGTCACAGGACTAGCATCCTGCTCCGCTCCACTGAGCATGCTCCTTTACATGCTCCTTTATCTTTGTCTTCTGTGTGAGAGTACAAGTGTTGAAGCTAATATGAGCTGGAGAAGGTGCAGGTGCACCTTTGTAAACCCGGCACAAGCAGAGAGCGCCGAGCAGTACAGCATCCAGCGCAGACAACCATTTGGAGCTGGGTAAGATGCCTCAAGCATTCCAGGCGTGAGATCTACAGCAAGTATTCTCCTAACTGAAGCATGCTTCAATGAGGATATCAAGAACCTGGGAAGGAGCGAAACTGGACAGAGGGGTGCAAATTTTCTACTGAAAAAAAAGATTGTCTTAATGATGGCAAAGACCTGGGAGCAGATTCTAGCCTTGGGTGGGTCTGGTATATAACAGTGACGCCCAATGTTTTTTGCACTAGCTACAGCTTTTTGAGGAGGTCAGCTTTTCTTTCCAGGATTCTGTATCTGGATACTTCAGGGCATTTTCCCTCTGCCTAACTGTGCACACTTCGTTTAGTCGCCAGTATGACACATCTATCTCCCTGGACTATCTTTACGATTAACAGAGAGACAAACTGGTTCTTCTAGAACAATTTAGAACACGAGTTTACCCTCAGAACCTCTGCATCCCTCTGAGGTACCTCCTAAGTCTGGATGGAGCCTGTAGCCTCATAAATTAGGGATTTGAGTCAGCGTCTAAATATACATGCTGTAAGCCAGCGTAGGCCCACTTCAAACCTCCTTTAGAGATTTCACTGGAGTTACTCTGTATTTACATCACTGTTTTCTAGATCAGAATTTGATGTAGTGCTCATCTTCACTCTGGCACCTCTCAATCTTCATCAGGAGGCTGCTGATAGCTTTGGGCTTTGTTTTAACATTGGTGCACTTATTTGCTAGTTTTCAGTTTGAATGGATGCGACTGCTGGCTTCTCTGAGATATCTGAGAAGTGTCCCCATCAGTGGGAGCAGCCTCAGCGGACTCTGTGCTTTGCTTTCACTTCCAGTCCCTATGCCTCAGTGCAGCTCCAAGCCAATTATATGAATTCACCACACCACATTTACTGAGCAACTGCACAGCAATTACACTAATCCAGAAATTCCCTTGGTGGCATAAATAAGTTTAAGGCACGTTTATGCTGTGCTATGGCATAAGCTGAGGCTCGGAGTTCAGCCAGAAACCACCAAGTCATGGCTCGGATCCTGAGCATTTGGAGGAGGAAAGATGAGTACCACCATGCTGCTGGTGCCCCTTGGAGTGTTGCAGCTGTTGGAAAGACATCCATATAATCGTAGGATCTAGGTAGGTGAGTGCCCCCAGATTGTTTTGTAGCTCCGTATTGGCATATCCCCAGGCATTATTCATAACTGGACTGACTACGTGACTAACGTTGCTGTCCTTGAGCAGGCAGAGGTCACCAGCATTGAGGCCATGTTGCTGAAAACGCAGCTGCGCTGGGCAGGGCATGTCTCCAGGATGGTGGATCACTGCCTCCCTAAGATTGTGTTCTACGGTGAACTCGCCACCGGCTGCCGCTAGAGAAGAGCCCCAAAGAGGAGATATAAGGACTCCCTGAAACAACACCTCAGCCTTGGCCATATTGACACCATCAGTGGTCCACCCTGGCCTCCAGTCGGGAGATTTGGAGACACACCACACATAACGCTGCTGCCTCCTTTGAGAGCACGCGTAGAATCAGTCTTGAGGAGAAAAGACAACACAGAAAGAACCGTGCCTCGACTATACCACCCAAGGAGACCTTCCGCTGTGCTCTTTGCAACCGGTCTTGCCTATCCTGCATTGGCCTTTTCAGCCATCAGCGCGCTTGCAGTAAGCGTGGGTGAAGCCCTTCCCAAATCTTCGTCTGCGAAGCCAAGCCATGTATGTATTCGTAACACACGGAGAGGTTCAGAACTTCTGCACGCTTTTTATGCTCTTCCCCGTAACATGAAAAATATGAAAAATATCCCTAAAATTAATGGATGCAGAGAGAAATGACCTACTTGGATCAGGTTAAAACAGGGAGAATCAAGCAATGACTGGTGATGAACATCCAGCTAACCCCAGAGACAAATGTCTGGGTACCCACAACTCCTCCATGAGAACAAATACTGCAGGTGTCAGCGGATACTGCATTTAGTGCCAAACATTAATCACAGAAACAATCAGTAGTTGTTAATAACCACACTGATTTCAAACACAGTAAAGATTTTGAACCCAGACTGAGGTGAATTCTATGAATTTATTAGAAACTAGGAAAACTGGATTACTCCAAATTTCTTCAAAGAATTCGCTGATAAATGCAGATGTCAGAACTTATAGGGTTGACTATCTGGTGGGCTTTCACGATAAGATGTGAATCGGTCATGGAAAAAAGTCCAATAAAACTGTTCTTGTTAAAATAATGATTACTTTGTAATGCATTGTACACCAAGCAGTCATCAAGTTTTATGGTAAGCTTGAAAATCCATAGTACTGCAGGAAGTCCACGCCTTTGTGGACAGTGCTGTTATCATACTGCAAATGAGTACACTGCAGACACTTCCAAAAATCAGCAAGAAATTATGAGTAAGATGTTGAATGAAATCTGGAAAGCTTGGCTTTTCCTCCTGGTTCAGCCACAGGCTTTCTGTGCGACCTAAAAAACATTATTCGTTCTTTTATTGCCATAGTTTTCCCACAGTAAAACAGAGATAACAATATTTCCTTTCATTCCAACTTTTTTTTTTCCCCCTATATAGATTGAAAACTTCTTTAAACTGGGAATATCTCTAACTGCATATTCATCCCAACAAGTAAGGGGTCTCTAGCAACCATAGTAGAAACAGCACAATGATGAAACAAACAAGAAGAGGATGAACAAACAGGATGACTGTAAACAAAGAAGAATAAAAAGGTGTCCTGAGTTAAAAAAAAAAAATAAAAATCCAGAACCAAAAGGAGACAGATAAGGGAAGTAAAAGGGAAGCACAAGTTAGACAAATCAAAGAAACAAAAGACAGTAAGCAAACCCCCACAGTCAGGAAAACAGAGTGAAGAGGAACAAACAAGGGGAGCAAGAGAGATGACCCAAGGCACTGAAGACTAGAAGAAGGTGGGAAAGCAGACATAGTGTTGAAAATACTGTTAATCCGGTCTTAGACTGCACTGAAATCCTAATAATGAGGGAGACAGTTCAGTAGAGCCCGACCTCTCGGTTTGGGTCCCTTCTTGTACACTCTGACTATCTAAAACATCAGTGAGTCTGTTGCCGTTTGGGTGTCTGGGAATATAGGGTTGGGCCCCTACGGTGCGCTTGGGAAAAACACACAGAACCATGGCCAGAGGAATCTGGTGGAGGAACGGTGTGATGTCAGCATTGCCTGGGGAAAAGAACAATTTCTGGCAGATCACTTGAAAAACCAAGAGTGCTTTCCAGGAAGCAAAAACCCGGCCATTGAAAGAGAATACAATCATGCATGAACGATAAGCAAATATAATTCACTTTCAGACATGTAGCTTTGAGTCTTGGAGGAGTGCATGACCCTGCCTGTTCGGTGACTCATAACACGATGGGGTTGTTGCAACGTGACAGAAAGTCTTGTGCCCATCTTGCACGTCACCTTTCCCATGAGATTTCAGACAAGTTAGCCCTATTTCTCTAGAGGTTTTGCCAGTCCAGATATAAAGGACAGATTTTAAAATCTCAAATCATGTTGCTCTTGTGATTTTGCTCTCGAGGCCTTTGCCTTTCTCTCTTGAGTGGTAAAAGGGACAAAACCTATTGTTTTTCCTCTCAGGGTATCATGCCTCATATTTTGGGAGTGACTCACTGACATCCAGCAAAGTAAGATTTTACTAGCATTGCCTGAACCTCAGATTGTGGGCTCAGGTCCACATGCTTGAGCAGGCACAAACAGTCTTCCAAGAGATAATGCTCAGTCTCTAAACTCATCAGAAAACAATCTCATGACTTGTGCAAATAAAACGTACTAAAATTTGAATAAATAACATGTATACACATTCTCATTATTGCAGACTGGCATTTTTTTTGTTTAAGACTGCAACCCAAAACGTACAAGGAGAGACTATGCTTTGGAAGGGCAATAAACAGTTTGGCAATCCACTCAGCATCAACTTTCAGCTTGATAAAGCTTCATCAAATTACCTGACATGCCACTGGGGAGGGAGAAATGATCAATGATGTGGTTATATTGCTTCTGAAGATGTGGACATGGACCCAGATTTGGCCACAGGCCGTTATGTGTGAATCAGGTGCTCCTATATCACCCAGGGTTGCTTCCCACAGAACAGAGAGGGACAGCTTTTCTGAAAAATAGAAAGTTAAGTGAACACTGGGCTCTCAGTGAGCTCCTGTCCAGATCTGCAGGATCATATAGCAGTGCATGCCCTTATAAGTGAAATATTCAGCAGTAAGGGAGGAACCAGGTCGTATGGCCTCAGAAGAATGGTTCTGGTCAGGTTTCTGAAGGAATGTCAAAGTCTTAAAGAAAGGGCTTGGAGCTAGGAAAGATGCTTGAGGCTAATCACTACAGCTGTGGGATAGACTATTAAAATGTACAGGACCAGGTACCAATTAACCAATTAATTGGGCAGGGAAGCAGAAAAGCCTCAGGAAGATGCCAGAGGATTTCATCAGGATAAACTTGAAGAAGAACTGAAACGTTCAAGAGCACCAGATGATATCTCCAGAGGTACTCCCCATTATAGGCAAAGATAAGGTTCATTGTCTTGTACATGGAAGAAGAGACAAAACACTACTACAACTTCCTGGGAAGAGAAGGCAATTCTCCATACCTTCTGATGAGAAAGAGGGTAAATCCATGATGAAGTTCTGCAAGCTTCCCTTTGAGTTTCACAATGAAATAAGTATTTCCAGAGTCCCAGCTTTGAAAAAAATATTCTTAAAATCTTGTCTCTAATGACTACTTGTCACAAATACGCAGAGCAGCTATATACCAAATTAAAAAGCTCTCTGAAGGGCAAGTGAGTGCGCTGCAGCGATACTGAAGTTACATCAGTAAGCTACCTGAATTCAGCAGGGCTGGGACTGACCTGGCTGATTCCACGTAGCCAGCTGGTTTTCCACTAGCATGGCTCAGGAGTCAGCACGGGTCATAGCCCAAGTGCCTCAGCCCCTGCTCCAGGGGATGGGAGTGTGCAACAGGGTGGCCCTGGCCAAGAATGTGCCACAGAGCTGGAGAGTCCCCCAGCACTGCTCCGCTATTGGCTACAGATGTAGCTGTTTGGTTCTTCTTGAGGCTTCTCGGTCTCCTGCATCTCGGGTGCGAAGTCTTCTTATTCTGTGTGTGAGAAAAGGGCTTAAAGGCTTTTGATTCATCTTAATGAGGTACAGATTTGTCGAAAAAAAAAAGTTTTAAAAAGTTTTGAGAAAGAGAAAACATTGTTTCCTGCCTGCCTTAGCCTCAAGTCCTTATAGAATAAAAGTTGCATTTATGCTGTATTAGATATGGAAGCAACACGCAGATAAGAGATCTCAGTCTCTTCCGAGACAAAAATGTGCTGGCTTCAGCCCTGCACATTTTAGCTCTGATGGTAGATCAAAAGTAACTTAAAGTAGGGCCAATGGCTTTCCAACAGCACAGACCAAACCTCCAGACTCTTTTTGTTAGTCCAGCAGTTCTGAGCCAGTTCAGGACAAAGAATCACCAAGACCATCTTGTCTCTACAGCGGGCTTGGGGAGAAGCAACCTCTTACCTAACCTGATGGAGGCAACTTTTCACAGCTATGCACCGAAGCCGTACTCAGATTACAGGGATTCGTTTATTGCTTCATATGCTGAATTACATGAAAACATGAGATGCTCTCAGTGAACCAGGTTCCTGCTTCGAAAGAAAGAGGAAAGCACGCAGTGAGGCAGAGATAACTTATCTGTGTTTGTAACAAATTTGCTTTTTTTGTTTTATACTACATGAGCAATAAAAACCTATTTACAAGGCACACAAACTTCAGTTTATAGCTAGAAAGATGTTTCTCTCTGTCTGTGTTGTCTCTGCAAGTGTCAAAACAGACTTGTATTTCATACCAATAAAACATGGGTTTCATGCCAAGAACAGCAAGAAACAAAACAAAACAAAATTATTTCCTCAGAAACAAGCAAACAAAAATTTTAAAATCCAACTCTTACAAATCCGCCTCTGATCCTGTAATTGGGCTGGTGGGAGCAGACACCATGGGAAGCCGTACAGCAGCCTGCCTGTGCGGATCGGTTCCAGTAGGCCCCCCTGTAGGCTCCAAACCATACCGGGAGGGTGCTTCTTCCCCCTGATTAGTTCCTTACTTCTCAAGTGTTCCAGTTAATTTCAGAGAGTGAAGGGTTGCGGATTTAGCCCAGAGTGTGAAATCCAGAGTTATTGCTAGAGCTGGTTAAAAATTTTCCAATGGAATGCTTTTTTTTCCATCAGAAAATGACATTTTGTCTAACCAAAACTGCTCTCTGAGGCATGTTGATTTTCACAACCTTTTGTTTTGGGAAAAGAAATCGGGAAGAAGGATTGTGAGAAGGTCAAAATATTCCATTTCAACATTGTTGGAATGGAAGCTAAGGGGGAGGAGGTGATTTTTCAAAGCTACTTTTAATTTCAAACTGTAATTTGCTTTCTATCACAGAAGAGAAAGTATTGAGATACAAGAAATTATTTCAGTGGTGGCGATTCATTTGTTTTCATTCTGATTCAGAGCAAAGAAAATGTTTACTTCCTAGAACTGTTTTGGAAATGTAAATTTTTTGTGCTTTTCACAGCATTAGTTAGGGCTATATTATAGTTGTAAATATACTGTAGATGCATTTTATCCATCAGTCTTTGCAACAAGTGCTTAGATGGTTATTTGATCCTAGCAATTTTCTTGGTTAAATGAAATCCAACATTCATACAAACGACACTTGGCTTGAATAAATGTTCACAGATAGTGAACAATGAAGACATAAACCAGGCAAATATGACAGCTGATTGTGATTTGTCATAGTATTCTTGCACAGATTTTTAACCAGTCAGACAGATTGCATGCTTGTAACTCTGAAATGAAGATAAGTAGTAGATCTTAATATATTTTGAGTCATGTTTTTAGATGTGGTCCTGCTTCAGCTAGAAAGTTATGCTTATCTTGAATTTCGTCCCAGTCCAATTAGAACGTGCTTAATTAAACCAGGTCTAATTTTTCTCAGGTCATAATTAAATATTTTGTCTCGCTTGTATTTTCTCATTTTATTTTTATTTTTAATCATTTATTTTTAATCATTTGATGTACTAGTCTGGTGAATCACACACAGCACAGAGGTCTCTCACAAACGAATAAAAGGATTAAGCACTCAGTTATTTATCTGTGCTTAGCTCTGGAATAGCCCTTACAGAGATCTCCTCATATTTATACTTTTCTAGCTGTACCCCGTAACTTGACCAGTTAAATAATCCAGAACCATGTGCTAACTTACACCGCATTTACACCCATCTAAAAGGGTGTTGAAAAACTAAGGGATCAACAATGTTAGAGCATACTGTGGACCTGAAACAAAGTAACACTATTTGTTTGATCCCATTAAATTTCTAAAAATATCTTCCTCTTTACTAAGAGAATAGGGTGACTCACAGGAATCTAGAAACTTGGCCTTGGTAAAGACGTATTGCCAGCACCTTGTGGGCAGAACAAACACATCCAATGCTCTGAGAGGAGGTGCCGTCATAACGAGGAACGGCCTCTCCTTCCACCACTCCTGCTTGCCCAGCACAAATCAACAACTTCAAAGCCTGCCAAGTTAGTCCCCCAAAATCACGGAAGCAGCTTAAAAACAAAGTCCCAAAAAATTATGAATGCCAAGTCCCTTTTTACTGCCTTTGGACCATTAAATGTTTTGGTTGCGTGTTCTGAAGATATGTCTGCAGCCTTAAAGACCAGAAAATTCTTAAAGCCAGGCTGAGATTTCCAGTTACTCACCTGACACCAGCAGATGGAATTTTGACGTGGGAGGAAAGAACATCGGAAAACATCAAGCATACCCACTTCTTCAGGATGTGTCATTTGCAGATGCAGAGGTGGTGAATCCTGTCATATGTACCTCAAAAAAGAAGAGCAGTAAATCTTGACTGTGATCAGCAAAATATTATTTTTTCTTAAGTGAGTAACACTAGACCTTCAGCTAACGTAAGGTATCTTGAGCATAGCTAGACCATAAAGATTAAGAAGACAAAAAAATGAGAACATTATACTTCAACTCAGCTGAAGCAGGACTGGGCCCTAAGTAGATCTACATTATTTGGGCTTTAACTTTCATGTGTGTGTGATAAATCATGGGAAAAGAGAAGAAATCCAAAGTGGGCTATTGATGGATGAATTTGAACATCAGCACGCCAATTTATAAAAGGTTTGTGTGTGTATGTCCCTCATGGAAGTATTTGCAGGATGAAATAATCAAGTATCGTAGTCACAGAAAACTTTCTTCTTTATAGCATGAACTGTGTTATGGTTTTTAAAGAGCGTAATGTGAGGGTCTGTCTTCATGAGGCATTTATAGAGACAATAAAAACTACAGGAAACAAGTTGTACTCAGAGCTTCAACATGCGCTCCCAGGCCCTTTCAGGTTGCCTTCAGCATCTTCTCGCTGTCACCACACCTTCATAGTCCCTCTTCCCGTGGCAGGGCATCAGCACAAATTCCCTGTTTATACTCCCATTTCATGACTGCGTCAGATAATCACTTCTTCACCCCTTCTTAGTACAGCTAGACACTGAATGTGGACATCGTTCAGAGGTGCGAGGGTAGAGACGTAATCCTAGCAAGCAGCAAGGGGTCAATATAGATTGTAGTTGCTTTGTCTGACAATTTCCTGGACTTGGGTGTTAGTTCCTCAGTTGACCTTGTGCAATATTTTTTTTCTTTCTTTGCTTGTTTTTGAATTAGAAGAATGAGCTAGAGAGAGCCTTTCCCTCCCGTTTTTATACGGCCTATTGCCATCAGGATTCCTAGATAACAGTTCAAGTTCTGGGCTCTGTTAGAAACTGCATTTTTAAAATAACATTGTCTCTTACAACTCCACCACCTATGTCAAAAGCACAGCCCCAGTTAAATGACTAAGTTGATGGTACCGATTGCTCGAGATGTTCTACCTTATTTACAAGGAATGTGGGTTTTTTTCTCTCTCTCTTTCTGGACAGACCAAGAGTGAAAATAATAATAATAATATTAAAAAAGGAAACATCTCAGAGGCTGTGAAGTCATGTCTTTGATCAGATCTGGACAGTCTGCTCCACCTGGGCTCCGAGGTGGCTGAACCCTGGCCAGCCGAGCGCAATAGCATCTTCTGAGGGACAGCACAGACGAGCTCAGGCTCTCCTCCCATGCTGGTTTGGTGTGCAGGTGGAATGGCACCAGCCAGGGGCACCAGGCTGCCTAGATGAGCCCAGACTTCTCCTGCCATTCAGGTTTCTTTTCCAGTCAGCATTTTGCTCTAGGCACTCTCTGATTCTCTCAGGACATGTTCACAGTGCTGTTCTGACTGTGTCCTTGGTCCTTCTATTTCCCTGAGACTCTGCTCCGCTGCTCAGGCAAACACCAGCACACAGCTTCGTCTCCCAGCAACGCCTCTCAGCTGTAGCAAGAGCAGGGCTTGCAGGTGCTGCTCTCCTCCCTTGCCTCTGTTTCCAAACGGAGCCATTACCCTCTCCCCAGTTAGGACCCAAAGAAGGAGTTGCTTCTACACCCACCCACTTCCAGGGCCTGACCCAGCTCCCTGTAGCAATAACAGCTGGCACAGCCATGAAGAACCTTCTATTGCCCAAGTCCTTACGGCTCCCAGCTCATCACCTGGACCCTCTTTTATCAGACGATCCTGACCTAAGTCCTGGGTACTTTTGTCATGTTAAGCAGGGCCTGTGTGAGATGAGCTGACTTTTGGGGAGCACCTATAGGGCACAGAGGTGGAGGACCCCTGAAACACAGCCAAGACACTATCAGCTGCCTAATGATATGATCAATGGCAGTGGGTGAGACTGAGGACAAGCAGAAGGGAATATTTTGTTTAATTGAAACATTAGTGATAAAAAACTTGGTCTGTCTAAATGGGATTTATCCCACAGAAGAAAACAAGATACCTTTCTCAGACTGCTCATTTTCTTTGCACTTGTTATAGGCCCATGGTGCAACTTCATGCACTCATTTATTTACTTGTGACCTTTAGAAAAGCTACCACTTTCAGTCTCCAGCTTCGAAGTTTTCCTTCCCTGCCCACGCTCACATATAAGTCTTCTGCAAGCAATGTGGCATGCAGCAGGAA
>NW_010401623.1:192223-199713 GCF_000710305.1 Buceros rhinoceros silvestris
TTGGTAGAAAGTTTTCCACAATTACATAAGTGCAGCTTGAGAGCTGGTGCGGAGGTAGCTGCGAATGTGAGTGAGATTTACAGTAATATAATTAGATCACTTACAGTAAGAGGGAATGCTCTTTCCCGCATCAGGACAGATGCCATAAGAGCCTCCCTCTCCTTCTCTGAGTCAACTTTCCTGAGGCACTTCTGAGAGCCAGCCACCCTCAGGTGTTGAGCAGTATTTGTTTGTGCTGTGGCTGAAAAAATGTGTACATGCGCTCACAACCTGAATTTGATTAAGCAAACAAGGGCAAAGAAACTAGAGGGCTGTGGTTTCTTTGAATGTCTGTCTGTCTGCTGGGTGACAGAGCCAGTGCTTGCAGTCTCAGCCACAATACCTTGACTCATCAAGCAGTCTAGAAGCAGTGCTCATCCCCAGGGTGGGGGCAGGAGATGAACCAACCACACACACGTGCTGGAGAGTGGCTGGAAGAACTGACAGCCTTATCAGCCCTTCTCGAGGCTCCTCTTCTGCGCTCATCTGCACCGTGTTAAACAAGGAGGCCAAGATTTACCACAGTGGCATAAGCCAGTACTTTAGCATTTGCCAGGTTAAACAACTTTAAAAGCACGGCTTTGGCCTAGGGATTGAAACACATGGTTTGGAGCAACCCTAAGTTCACTTCCAGGCTCTGCCTGGGCAAGCCGTTTATCTTTGGTGTACCAGCAGCAGAGTACTGCATCTCAGTTCACCATAAAAAATGCTTGTTTGCTGAATAAACCGTGTCTACCTTCCAGGCATGTTGTGAGAATGGATGGATGTTCTTAAGAAGCTTTGTAAGCTGTCCATAAAAAGAGTAGCTAGTGTGCAGTATGTAATTATTGCCCTTATCTTACACAGCCATCCAGGTACCAAAGGAGCTCTGGCCTTATACATCCAGGGCAGTAAGGGTGTACTACACCACCAGGCTTGCGGGAAGGAAGAGAAGAGGTTTCCACACCACAGCAGCTCCAGGTGAGCCTCAGTACTTATTCCAAGTGGAGCTAGGTATGGGACTGATGGGATCTTTTATTCTACATCAGCTGGGTGGATTAGAGGTACTGGGTAAACTACAAAAGCCTGCAAGCAGGGACCAGAAGCTAAGACAGCTTTGTTCCACCTGACCTCTAGAGCTACTGGGCTACAAAGTCATACCTCTGCTTCTGCCCTACTTTGGTCCTGTTAGCTCCTTTTGGAATGCAGCACAGCTTTAATTTGGCCAGTGGAAAGTGCCGCTAGCCACGCTGAAGGGATTTAGCATTTATTATGAAAGGCACCTATAAATCGCAGGTAAGATCCACAGAAATGGCCTGCGCTATTCACCTCTGAGTCATAAAGAGATATTTTTTTTAAGCAACACTCTGCCAGGCTTGAACACAGAATTACAGAGCGTAATTCTGCCGTATCAAGGGTAAGACAAATTTTGAGGCAAGTGCTATGTTCTGACATAACAGACTGACCCTAGCCATTACAGGCTTGAGCCAAGCCGCCTTTTTTTTCAATTAGAAGATGCAGTTAGAGAATTACCTATAACAGCAGCAAGGACAACCACATGCGAGGCAGGTTCTTGTACCTGCTGCAAGGGAGTTATATCCTCTGTGGGCAAAAAAAGCCCCCAAAACCTCGGAGGGGGGCAACTACAGACTATGCCAACTACCCTGCACTTTCTATGACATGGGGCCCTATGTATAAAGTTCTGAGTAATCCTGACATGGGAGGTCAAGGGAGGCTGCAGCAGATCTCTAGCTCCAAAGAGAGTGCTAACAGCTCCATAGGACTCCTAAATTCGAGATTTTTTCAGATTATGTAAATGAGGTAAGGAAAAAGGAAGTAATATCCTCTTTATTTTATAGGTAAAAGAGACAAAGATCACAAGTAACTTTCTGGAAGTCATCCAGGAGCTTGTTGGAGAGGCAAGACCTGACCAGTGCCTTTTTCCTCTCCTTGGGATACTTGTCCTCAGCTTTGGATATAGATGTGCTAACTCCTAAGCTAAAGTATCTCAGCAATTGTAAACTCAAAAGGAGAATGGGAGGTAGCTACGCTCTGTGTGCATGTGTGAGATCTGAAAGTGTTTATAGATAAAATGAGGATGTGAATTCCTGTAGCTCGGAATAAGGAAATAGCACCAATGCTTTCTCTGAGAGTGGCAAAGTGGTTTTTGCAGTGGTCGTGTCATCTTCTGTGTAAGCGAGCTTCATCCCCTCCCCATCTTCCCAGACAAATTCCTACTATGTGACAAAACACGTTGTCCACAGAAAAGTGAGAAAATCCCAGTTATTTGTAAAATCTTAAGGAGTCACAGAATGATTGCTTGAAAAAGCCCTTATGCAGCTCCTATGGGACGACCATTTTAACACCGAGCTTTTACTGTAGTTTTTATGATTGATCTTTTAATAGACACACACGGCTGCCTCAAAAAATACTGCATTTTTGATTATTTAGACCTAGGGATCTCCCTAGGGGCTAAACCATCTTCCCACCTCTGTGATGGAGACACATTTTGCTCGTAAGCTCGTAGTGCCACGCCGCATGGTTGAGAGCAAAGCTCTTTCAATGAGAGTGTAATTCTGCCATCCCACCTCAGAGGCTCCTGAGATCTCGCCCTGGCTGTTCACGGCACAGAGAGAGCCATGTCAACAGGCACAGTATTTGCTGCGAACACCTGAAAAGCAGTCTGAAGCCACTCTCCCTAAGGCTAATGGCAATGAGATCCTTGATTTCAGCGTAAGCAGGATCCGTTTTGAGCAGGGCAACATGAAATTACATGCTGTTTTAATGTTTAGACTTTGCAAGCATATAATAGTCTCATGCACCTTATTTCACCGTTATTTTAAGAACAAAGTACACTCCTGTTATCCTCAATATTGCAGAGCAGCTTGATGAGGAGGGTCATATTCAAATACAGAGTTAAATTAAAGATTTTGCCCTTCATTGTTACAATATAAACAGCTCATATTAATGAAATACTCTTATATTGATTTTGTTTTACTGCATCGTATTGTATTTCTTTAGATTTACCTTTCTATTTTATTTTCATTTCTTTAGATTTTACTTTATTTCTACATGTTGCCAGGGAACAGAAGAGGAAGAAAGAGGAAGGGTCTGATTTGAAACTGCTGTGAACAGGCAGCAGATTTGCCTTTGCTTAAATCTTGGATCACACCTCAAGCTAGGTCGGGTGCTGGTAACCAATACTTTGAAAAGTTCTCATTTAATCCCTGACACACAAACACCCCTCTGTCACCTTGTCAAAAACATGACAAATACAGGCAATTCATACTGCTTAAGCACCAGAATATGTAATTAGGAAAAGCTATACCAACCACAACGATGCTTTGCATGCCAAGGTTGGCTTTTCACTCAGGTCAGTGGTATTGGTGGTAAAATCCAAGCCCAAGCTGTCTGATTTTTCTGGAGAACTCAAAGACGAGTGCATGGAGTTCTTGTTTTTCACTGCAGATGTGGTCTCAGTGACAGACTCCACTATTTGTGTAGAAGTAGCATGGAAAGTAGGCTGCACTTTGTCCCCTTGATCCCAGCAGACTAAACTGTCGCTTATAGAGAAGGTCCAGTAGTTCTTAGTAGTGGGTCTGTCCTCTTTTAGCTGAGATGGTGTTTTCTGAACCCTGGCAAAGAGCAGTTGATTTTGCAGAAGTGGAATATGCAGAATGAAACCATTACAAGTGCTGATCCTACCAGAAATAACCGGCTCTCCCTTCCCACTGTTTAGAAATGGAGAGTACAAAAGTTCCAGTGATTCATTCTTATCTACCAGAACTGGGAGAAAAAACCCACCTAAATAAAAGTGAAATGTTTTACTCAGACATATGGTTTTGCGTGAAATTCTGTTAACCTCTTACTTTGCAGTGGTTTGTAGAAGAAAATGAATCCTGAGATTTCATACTCAGTTCCTTCCTAAGAATTCCTCTGAAGTGTAGGCTGGCAAGCTCTCCCTGACCAATTTGAACTAACGGGTTTCCCAATGGTCTTCTCTCTAGATAAGAAGAAAACTTTGATGGCTTAACCTGTCCAGGTTTCTTTCTTGAGAAGAGACCTGTCTGGCAGAGTCAGCCCTCCTTTTGCTTCCCCCTTACGCCCTCAGCTCTCTGGCAGTGAGCAGACAACTTCCTCTTGTCCTGAGAGAATCAAGCTCTTCTTGAGAGTGTGGTTACTAACAGAGGCAGAAAGAAAAGTGCCAATATTCAAAAGATACCTATGTATAAACAGTTTTAAAAAGTGATACCTATTGATTACATCAAGGGAAGGGAGAACCTGATTTAGCTTTTTTTGATCTTTTCCTGCTCCAGTAGTCACTGATCATTAGTTGTCTTTATAATATTAAAGTCCTGATGTTTCTAACATGGTTTCGTGCCATTTTGACAGCTCAGTTACTTCATTCGTCAGTTGGAACTCAAATGGATTGTTTTCTTCAAGAAGAAAAAAGGCCAAGTGTTTGAAGTGAATCATATCAGTTTGTGTGTGTGTGTACATGCCTGAAACAGATAACCACAAACTACTTATGCCAACACTGCTGCTCATGGGATTTCATTTCAGATTAAATGTGTCCTGACTTCTAAGTATTTTGCATCTCCTTTGTTTTTCAAGGGGTTTGGGTTTTTTTGTTGTGTTGGGGTTTTTGGGGGGGTTTTTTGTTTTTTTGAGGCTGAGAGGTCTGATTACACTGTAATTCATCAAGTGAAAGAAAGGTCTACAAACACATGATTTCATAATGCATCAGAGGGTTTGTGGCTATTAATGCCAGAACTACAAAGCAAATGCTGTGCACTAGTTGGTTGTGAATGAAAATGGATTTAAACATATGTATGCGATGGGTAGACACCATAGCCAAACCTTCAGAAGCTTGTTTAAGGAGCCAGGACTTTTATGAGTCAAGAGAAAGCATAATGCAGATGAGCAAAGCGACTACGAGCTGCAGCAGCTGATACAGTGACCACATTTCAGACACAAAATGTCAGAGTGATCAAGATGGCCAGTGAAGTTCCCAAGCAAACAGATGCTGTGGTGAAAGTATCTCAAATTCAGTGTTTGGTCTAGACATGAGTGAGAGGTGAGGAGGAGTGGGAACAAGATTTAGTAATTTTAAGGCACAATGCATTGTCATACCGCCTCAAACAAGTTCAATAGTCCTTTGTGCCCCTTCTCCTCCTTGTGCATGTGAAGACCTTTTTGATGCTTCTGATCAGCTCTCCTGCTCTCCTTCCTACTTCCTAGTGAAGTGATGATTTAGCACACAGTAAAGGTGAATTTGTGCCTGTCAGTCGCACAGAGTGCTCTTAACTTCTTCAAACACGAGTAGTATTTGCATACCCAGTCCTCAAGTTTCACCTCCACCTCTAATAACTTCCATCACAGGTAATGGCATTTTTCAGATTTTTTTGTATTTCATCATTCAGGAAAAAAAACAAAAAACCAAAACCAAAAAACCAAAACCAGAAGAGTAGGAGATGTATATATGTATGTGTATGTGTTTATCACATCAGGTTTTGTAGACTAAAAAATAAGTTTCATTTAACTGAGAGCTTGAATATTCAAGTCTGCATTAGAAGAAACACACGTAGTCATCTGGTGGTCAATGCCTAACTGCTTAGATGGCCACTTTCTAAAACTCACTCAGCACTGAAATTAATTGGCACGCCTACCGGCAGCCTCAGCAGAGAAGTCCAGGAGTAATAATAAAACATCCTCTAACTTCCCGGGAAGGTTCCTCCAGGCTCGACTGACTTAAGCACATGGACTGCTCTGCTTGAGCACATCTGTGGTACTGTTGTCTTCCTCCTTCTCGTACACAGCTAGAGATTTGGGGTTTGACCTTTAAAAGCTCCTTTTTTCACTCAGGTTAGGTATATGCTGCCCTGCAGTCTCTAAAGTTCTTCTACAAGTCCCCAGACTCTTTATAGGGTTTAAGGAGGATCAGCTCTGCATGCCTAACTAATAGCATTACTCCTTTGTTTACTAAATGGCTCGGTAATCAGGTCCATACCAAGGGACAGGCGTCTGCCCATTAAGATTTATTCAAGGAGATTTCATATTACTCTTGAAATGCTTTTCACTCTCCATGGAACTGATTGATACTTCTGCGTCCGGTCAGCAAAATAAATTAGGCAACGCAGAGCTCAAGGCCATGACAGCTGCCTTCTGACAGAGACAAGAGATCAGTTCCCTGGAAGCCAAAGCCAAGCTTAGTCAGCGCTGCTGCTGTTTTTACCCTTCCCCAGCTCATCTGGGCAAGGAGCCAGCTCTCAGGGCTGAACTAGGTAAAGACTAACAAAAAAAAAAAAAAAAAAAAAAAAAAAAAAAAAAAGAATTTCAAGCCAGCTCCCTGGCTGGGCTCCTGGTAGGCAGGGAACAGAAACACACAGCTGGGTTACAAGACTTGCAGGTTCTCACTAGGGCTGACTTCCCTCTGGATCTGGACGTTCAGGCACATGGGAGTGTGGGGAGGATACCGCTAAGCAGGGTTTTGAAGATCTTACTTTCAGAGCAGAGAGTATAACCTTTGGGTTTTTACCCTTCATTGCCCAGAGCCCTTGACTCTTGTTTCTGCTCTGCGTTTCAGACAGAGAAGTGATATGCAGCTGCCCAGGTTCGGCACAAAAGAAAATGTTGCTCTGATTGCAAAGATGCTATGTATTTTCCCTCTTGCTTTCAAAAGTGCCCGTCTCCAGCTGTGATGTACATTGTGCTATGGACCTGACTGTTCTCCATGGGTTCTGTTAAGGAAGTGGTGCAAGATCTTCACTCGTACAAAACTTACACATTTTGACCTAGGAGATGCCTACCAGTTGCCTGGGCCGGCCACGGAGAAACATAAGGAAACTTTCTCTACTTACACCCTCCATGAAAAAGCAGGACACGACAGCAGTCCCTCTGCCATGGGCCTGTTTTTCCTTAATGCCCTTCATGACGCAGACCACTTTAAAGGGGGCTGGAAGGCACTCTTTGTCAAATTTCTAGTAACACATCATGGATCAAGTTTAATTTTTTTTTTCTGAACCAGTTACCAACACTAATTGAAACCTGACAATGTTGCCAGGGCCAAATTTCATGAGAACAACAAAGTTACATAAAAAAAAAAATAAAATGATTCACTTCCCACGCAACGCACTGTCAGTTACTGGTACTCCCCACGCTGAATGCCTGAGGTAGCTAATAGCATTAACACATGAAAGAAATCATCATCATGCTTTAGACTCCCATTGGAATCCTTTATTAAAATAGCCCTGACACTTTTTTCCCTGTTTGTAGAGCTGGTATGCCAGCAGCCACACGACCAGTGCTCCGACCAACGGAGGGATAATTCTCAGGAAGACAGAATTTGTTTAGACTGCTCCAGACACAGCCACCTTGACCGTGTAACCTCTTCTGGGTTTTACAATGCCAAATGGGTGTACGTTCTGGCAAGGCAGGGCCACGTTCCAGAAAGGAGCACAGCTCCCCTGGAG
>NW_010401623.1:199910-204700 GCF_000710305.1 Buceros rhinoceros silvestris
AGGGCCATCCTGTGCAGCTGCTCCGGTGACTTTTCCGTTCTTTTCTTCCTGCCCCGGGCTGCACACATTGGCAGAGATTTGCCAGGGACTGGGAGTGGCAGGGACTCCATGGAGCGTGTCAAGAGAACCCACTGGTGCCGGAGGGACTCCCACGGCTGGCAAGCAACCCACCAGTCATTAGAAGAAAACACGTGTGAAAAGTGGAAAATACAGAGTGGTGGTAATATTGTCTTCTGTGGAGTAAAAGTGGTGGTAACCCATCAGCCGAGAAGAGTTCCAACAACTGGGTGTCCTTTCGCCTGGACAGGAAGGAGAACAAGCCGGTCAAGAGCTTTGGCCTTCCCTCACAACGTCCTTATTTGTGGGCCACTTCAGCCACGCCGCTTGCTTCCTCTTCCTGCCCTCCTCCACCTGCACCACACCAGTCCTTTTCACCCAAAAAAGCTTGTGTGTGTGTGTGAGGAGGAGCGAGTCATTGGGGAACGAGCAGGTCTTGTGGCAGGAGGTGCTTTACCCTAATTATCTGAGGTATGGATTCACCTCCAGACCATAGGCAAAAAAAAAAAAAATACTAAAAAAAAAATTAAAAATGAAAGACAACTAAGTCAGTGTAAGTGCATCTATCTCCAGGACATAAATAGTCCAACTCTCAGATGACCTGCTATTTTGGGACGGCTTCAAACTCCAAATAATTGCAAAATCTTACAATGGTGAATCTTCCCCATAGCTTCTCTGTTGAACTGAAACCCCGAAGGATTTGTGGGAGAGATATATTTCAGAAATTAATTTTTTTTTGGGGGGGGGGTCTCGGGTAGAATAAAGAGTCACATTTCCTGCAAGGCAAAAATTCAAGAAATTTCAGTTTGCAACCACAGAAGCATTTTGTTAGTGTCTTATAGCTAATTTGCAGAGACTTGTTCTGTCCAGAAAACATTAGGCAGACATAGCATATGCAGCATATTAAAGTTGCATTACAGTGGTAATTTTCCAGTATATGGTATTTCCATGCATATAGGCTAACACAGCAATTTACCTTAAAATGACAAAATAATGCCTCCGTCATCCTCCCTCTGTCATTCAGCAGCAGAGAACTGGATACATTAAGAAAAGTAGACTCGGAGCTGCCTTCCCTCAAGTTTTTCCTCTTCATTCGTTTACCCCCTGCCTCGTGTTTTTGGTGGCCTCTCTGTGGTTGTGCCATGCTGCCCACGTCTTCCAGAGGCAGCTCGGAGTAACCCTGGCAAGAAGCGGTTATTTCTACGGGGAAAGAATTCTCGACTTTCCAGTGGCCCAAATTACTCGTTTTAATTTCAACAATTGACTGCTGCGCACTAAACTTCAGCATACGGATCCCTCCTGTGGCCACGGCTCCAGCTTTCGGACACAGAAAAGTAGGAATTTACCATCTGGCTGCAGTTTGCTTTTTCTGTATAGTGGTGAAAATTATTTCGCCTACAAAAAAGCCTGGTCTGGCTGGACTTCAGCATTATTTAGAAGGGGATTTGTGAGGAGCGTGGGGCAGTATCTAAGTTCAGCACTGCTCTGATTTTTAAAGTCAGCTTCTTTAACACTGTTACTCAGTTTCCCCATTCCTTCAGTGCTTGTGTGCCCTCTTTTAGTTATGCTGTGCCCTTGTGAGAGTGGGCAAACGGCAGAGCCGGAGACACGTGTCGCTCACCCTTCTACAAACCATTCCTTTTGCATTGCTTTGTCTCTGACCTGGTTTTGAACGCACTAGACCTATTTTTACCAGGCAGCGCCTATGTAGTCTGAATTAGCTCATGAAGTAATTAGCCACTCATTCGGGATATTATGCAACCACAGCCTGGACTACTATTTGTGCGTGTGTGAGCCTGGCCGGGACAGGCTTGTCTCAGCACGTATTTATTGCTGCAGCTGCCACGGCTAGCTGTGAGCATCGAAGACTTTCTCTTGTTTTTCCTTCAGTCTTGAGATAAGGCAAGTGGTTCATTCCAGGACTCTGGATGGAGGTGATTAAAATGTCTGTCTACCTCAGAGATAAATCTCTTGAGGCACCACTGTGCATCCTCAGCTAGGAGACAGGGTCCACAGCTGTAGACCAGAGTCTGAGCCACTTGCTAACTCAGCTTTAACCTACATCACCCCGGGTGCACCCTGGGTGCTGCTCATGGAGAGCAGCGGGAACTGCTTTTCTGCTACGGTCCCTTTGCTGTCACTCTGGCTAGCTTCCAGCTCGGATTTTGTGCTTTCCCTTACTCACCCTCCCCTCTGCACCATGGGAGGGTTGTGCCCTTCCTCAGGTTGCTTGCATGGTGCTGCACCACACGCGCGGCTCCCTCCTGCACACCACTGCTCCCAGTGCAGTGAGCCCTGACGTACAGAGTGTGGTTTTGGTTTTGGACACGCAAAACACAGCTGCTCGGGTCTAGCCAAAACCACCTTTCCCCCCGTCTGCTTTAGCCTCCACTCGCATCTTGGCGTTCAAAATCATGTCCCCTCTGGGATTTATTTAGAGACGTGCTGTTGGACTAAGAAAGACACAAAAGACCTCTCACTTTCTTGCTGGAGTATTAACAGAATAACAACTGAAAGCACTCCAAAATGTTCCTCTTGTCCTTTTCTTCTCTCCTCTCATAAGTGGTACTTTTGGTGGTGGTAGTTGTTTATTAACCCCACAAGCCTCAATTACAAATTCTTGAGGAAAAAAAACAACGATTGTGAAATTTCCAGAGCTGGCATTGTGTTCTTCTTGCCCACAGCACGTAGTGGTGTTGCTTAACAATCAATGTAAATACTCCTTGTCCCTTCACTCTGAATACATTACGCCCGTCTGACGCCTTGTCTCTCAGAGCAGCCGGGAAGTCTAATTAACTCTGTACTCAGGCAAATGTCATTGCAAAAAGTCAGGAAGGATGAGCTTAGGTGGACCTGCTGCTACCCCTGGGATGATTGCTGATGTGCTCAGGGTAACATCAGCTGGGTGAAACTCAGTGTCTCCTCTTCCATGGTTAAGTATGCGTCTGGCCCGATGAGTGTTGGCTCTTTATGGGCTCTAATTCCCGTGACTTACGAAAACAACGAAACTTTAGAAACCTGGCTGTGAATGTCCACCTTTCTCCTCCAAATTTGAGTGGTCCCATAGCGGGCTCTGCTGGCAGTGCTGGCAGTGCCTGAATGGAGTTTCTAAAAAAGGAAAATGAAAAACAAACAAACTGCGAAAAAATATATATTCCTCATTCCTTTGTCACTTTCCTCTTTTTGCTTAAAAAAAAATTATGCAACTTACTCTGTGCTTAGTAATGCACTTAATCCCCATAAAAGAAACAAATGATTCATTACAGCTCAATGCTTTACCTCCCGGACAAATGTTCTTCAACTTAGGAATGAGCAATTGCTACGAGGCTAAATAACTGAGTATTTTTGTGAGTAAACAGCTTTCTGAGAGACATGAAATACTGCTTTCCAGATTTTCCATCACCAGATCTTGGAAAAAACATGTGATCTCTTGCAAAGCTGCTGACACGGTGCCGATATATTCAGGGTCTGAGTAGATATAAGTGGAAAATCCATACTTGCTCACAGGAAACAAAAGCAGATTCCTCCTACGGAACATGAGTTGGATGGAAATAATCTTTCACCCTGTGATTAAAACTTCTGATTAAAAAAAAAAATTAAATACTTCCCAAAATCACGTTTAAAAAGAAGAGTGAAGAGAAAATTTGGCTAACAATGTAAAAGAAAATTAATCCAAGTCTGACTGAGATCATCTTTCTTTCCACAATTCCCAACTTACGATTTTTTTAAATAGAACTCAAATCAAAAGGTTTATCTGTAACCTGTCTTTTTAACAGCATAAATAGACAAATGTAAGGACAAGAATCTGAGAAGGGGAGGAAGATCTTTCATAGGGAATATTTACCAAATTATGCTTTTGTCCAACATAATAAACTTTTTGCTGTCCTCCCTGGTTGGTATTTCAGGGGAGAAAATGTAGCCCTTACAACAGCTAGTTTTTACTTCAAGTATTTAAAGGATTAAAATGAATCTAAGGTATCTAACTAGAAGGAAATGTAAAAAAGTGGTTTTTTCAAAGCATTGAACCGGGAGATTGCTGTTGTTCTTACTAGCATTGTTCTCCTGAGCACTGAATCTCAACATTCCATTTTTTACACAAAAATTTTCACTGACATTTCAGAGAGAAAAACATTTTTTTCCCATGAATAAAATTAGTTTACGAGCAGATAAAAATAACCTTCTACCTTTTTCCTGCCTTTTTTGCCTAAAAAGCCGACTGTAGAGTACTATATTTCATAATACATTTAAAGATGCTTTTTAAAAATCCTTATACTGTACTATTACAGCATTGTATCAACTTGAACTAACTCCACTCAAAAATGTGGTGGTACAGTGACCCACATTTAAAGTCAGTGCAGTGAACCAATCCATACATTTCGAGTTTAACGTTCATCCCTGAATTTTCTGTTTAAAAATATCTCCCTTTGTCTTGCAAGCTCTGGACTTTGTAAGCCCGCATGGCCCTTCAGTAATGAGGAACAACACTGTCAGCGGCTGCTGCATCTCAGTTTGGCTTCGTTTATCAGTTAAGAATTAGCTTCTTTTGTGTTTAGTGTCTTCCTTTAGTATCACCACCACCTGCTTAACAGTTTCGAACCTTGCCTGTTTGCCTTAGACCTTGCATGTATTTAGACTCTACCAGCTCTCCTGGCAGTTAAATTCTCCATGAAAATTTTCCTGGTTTGTGTCACCCAAAAGCTGGAGCAGAAACTCTCGATTCACTCTCCTACGAC
>NW_010401623.1:204822-208206 GCF_000710305.1 Buceros rhinoceros silvestris
GGCTGAAAAACGGGCATTTTTCTCTTGGAAAAAAACTACACAAAGGAAAACTAAAACAAATGCATAAAAATTAGACTTTTTTCCTGGCACACTTCTCAGAGAACATTTGGATTTAAGTTCTTTGAAAAGCAAAAGAGGCTAGCATAAAATTACAAATTGCAATATTTTTATTTGAAAATGTGGCTGTCATATCTCCTAGAGGTTTTGTTTGGGTGTTCTCTATCCCTCACATTTTCAATTCTCTGATCCACAGTCCGCTTTTGCAGGCCCTTGGACAACCGAAATACTAAGAAAAAGGTATTAATTTAATTTGACCCCCCAAGAGTCTGTGCTTCAATGGGAGATTTGGGGGAGACCACACTGATTAAGGTTGAAAAGTGCTGATCTAGATAGAGCCTAGGATGGAGGTGACAGACAGCTGCCCATCCGGACATCACCTTCCACTGCAGGACTGAAATGGTCAATACCACTCTCAGACACGCAAGGCGGAACCTGGAACCGGGACAAATGCTGACATTCTCCCTTTTCCCTTATTTTTTTTTTTTTTGGAGCTAAGCGTGGAGAGCCAGTTTGGCTGAGGCTGCCGGCTGGCTGGGAGATTCTATCTGTGCCAGGCCAGGCTGTTCTCGGGGGGTCTCCTGCTCCTCACTTCAACGGGGGACACAAAATCCACGTGCGTGAAACCCTGGGGGAAGGAGACGGAGTTTCCATTTTGAGACCGTCTCACCACTTGTCTGGAAGCTGGGTAATTCTTACCTGGCAGCTCAGGAGCGGCTGGCACTGCAGCGAGCTCCTGCTAGTTTTGCAGGAAGGTGACGAGAGGAAACTCCCTGCAGCTTCCCCAAGGGCAGATGTGAGTCACGGCATCCTACAGCTGGGGTCAGATCCTTACAGACCATCTGTCTGTCTGTCTACAAGGATACTACAACCCAGACTGTATAACCCAGTCTGCTGCAACCGTACTGTCGCCCCAGGGGCAGCTAGCCTGCCCCAGAATGGTACAGACCCGAGGCAGAAGTTGGGTATGGATGGGAAATCCTTTGCCCGCCCAAGAGGACTAGAGTGTAGGTATGGGAGCAATGGCCACCCAGCTGAGGAAGAAAGAGGAAGCAACCTTTGGAGCTTCCCTCTCACATTGCATTTGCAAACACTGTTCTGGAACACATCCTCGGAGAAATCCAGATGGGCCTGAAATGCAAAGTCTTTTAGCTGATAGCCTTTAAACTGCACTTCAAGCGTTTAAGTGTAAATGGAAAACCCCCATGTTTTTTCCTTTTGGAAAACTTGCTTGAACTTTTGCTCTGTACAAAAAGTGTCTGAGGCAGAAGTGCCAAAAGTTTTGTGGAAAAAAAATCATTAACATGTTCACAACTTCGTATACCCAGTGCTGAATCATTGTTTTGAATTACAGGCAGTGACTGTGGGTAGAGACATGGGTACAACTTGTTTTCTCAGTGAAGTGTTCATATATGAACAGAAAATGTATTGTGTTTTCAACTTCTGTTGGATTCTGCTGTGATATTCAAAAATCATGTAATGTTTTCTTCACGCTGCTTTGGCTGAAGTAATTAAAACCTGCCATTATCTTTGGTAGTAGCAAAGCTGTGAACATACTCAAAATACATGTTCCCATGAAAAGTCACACTGGCTGCAAAAAGAAAAAGAATGGATTTTTTCCTTTGGACTGTGTATTTGTTTGTCATTGACTAAATAGGACATCAATCTTGTCAGAGGTCTTTTACTGTTTTTAAAATGTATCAGTGACAGAACATCAGATGCAATGTCTTAGTGAAATTTCCAAACCCTTTCCCCTGGAAAATATAGCGATTATTTTCTAGGGATAAATACGATATCACTGAGTTAGGAGTTACAAAGGGAACTGAGGAAATCATACTTAACCCCTCCCCAGCAATATCCCTTCTCAAGATTATAACCTTAATTTTAATAAGGTTTTTTTTCTGGTAATTTAAAGAGTTTTTCATTAAATTCTTTCTTGAGAAGAGACAGTTTATAACTGGAAATACAAACATGCTTTTGGAGTGCGATTCCTGGACTATGGTCTGCAGCGATGGATCGGGAAGGTGCTTTGGTCAAGTGCTCCTCTCTCTACCGTGGAGACTCAGCTGTTTCACTGCCAGCATCCCAAGTGCAACTGGTACCTGGCAGTCACTGGCAGGTGCAAAAAAAGACCTTGTTGTCATTCATACAACTCTATCCTCACAGTTTACAGGTGCTAAAGTCAAAAGAGTCTAATGGGATCCTTTCACATGATCAACAGCAACCACAGGCTACAGTTCCCTCCAGTAATTATTCCTGCATCACATAACCTCTGGCTGAATTATAACACAGCTTTTTGAGAGAGCCACAATCTTGACTTTTCAGTTTGATTTTAGTTCTTTGCTTTACTCTCTTGTGGTTTGAATTAGTTCCAGCTCTGTATTTTTGTTTGGAATGGAATTCCTCTGTTCTCAAGGCAAGTCAATCAGGCTGCAAGACCTGTCCTGGGCACAGACACTGTGAATTCTTGGCCTTACTTATATTTTTTTCAGTATGCCCCCCAAATTGAAATATAAATGGATGACATGACTGTGGGGGGAAGAGAGTAGCTGAAACATCCCTCTGTGATCCAAAGACACCTGAGCTGCACTTTGAATTGTCTCTGGTTGCAAACAGCCATAGCTGTAGGGTGCCTGGGTGCTGTGGGATCTCATGACAGGATATATCACCCCAGCTTACCTGTAGGCTCTTGAGATGTAGAAGTCTCTCACTATGTGCCTTAGGGGTGAACCCTGGTGCCCAGGCTCCCTAGTTCTGAAATGTGCTCCCACCAGAAACCTGCCCTGGTGTCTGCGGGATGGGTTTCCTGGCAGTAGGTAAGGCATGTTTATTTTTTAGTCTTTCAGATAATCTTTGCTGTTGATTGATTAACTCTTGCCATGGAGGAAAGAAGTGTGGTGATGGTCATACTTGTTCCTGTGGGTGATTTTATGCAAGATATGGCTTTTAAAACTCCTAGGTGGCCAGCTTTCTATTAAAGCTGTTACTTTACCATCCTGCTTTGCTTATCCTTGTCCCCTTTCCAGCCAACAGTATAGATGGGGGGGATGCATTAGTAATGCAGATGCCCACTGTCATGCTGTGTTTTCTCTTCATATGCTAGTCTCAGAAAGAAAATTTTTACACAGACAGCATTCTTACTAGAGTCATTTTTCTCATGATCTGATGCGTAACACTTTGCCAATATGTCTTCATTTGGCTCTAAGAGGAGAAAGCAGAAAAAAGCCAAGAAAGTGGTAAGTAGCATATATTACAGAAATACTGAGAAACCCTGAGTGTGTGGGGGAAGGAAATGACTTCAGAAGGGATGAAAAGAGGAAATTACTT
>NW_010401623.1:208278-214238 GCF_000710305.1 Buceros rhinoceros silvestris
TTACTCCTTTCCCTACACAGCCATGCAATATCTCAGCATCCAATCACAAGGAATGAGGCAGGTAAACAGGAAAGGAAAAGAAGAAGTAGGTCATTCCCCAGTGCAGTGGGAAAGGAGCACTGGAAGTAACTGCTCACGGTGGTTTCAGGAGGGGTCAGGACAGTTGAAACAAGAAAGGATGCTTGCACCCCACCTGAGGTTGGTCGTAGCAGCTGCCTGGCTTCTCTAGCAAGCTATCTAGAGGACTGGAAAAGCTGTGGAGACTTCTTACTGTTAAGTTTACTCTTAATAATATGATTTTGATTTAGTTTTTGTGACTATTTCAGTATCATATGCTTCAAGTAAACCCCTTCTCCCATATATAGTTCTTGTGCTAAAGGTGACTCTGACTAGGCTAACGAGTGACACGTTTCCTTGCTATGGAGGCAATAACCTTTAAAACCAGAACTGTGGGCAGTCTCCTGCATGCCCCGTGCCCAGTACAGCTGAAGTAGTCCCGGCAGTTACCTGTCCCAGTAGTTACAGTCCCAGTAGTCCCAGTTATCGGCAAATTAAGCATGACCCGGGCTGCTGTCTGCCAGGGAGGCCAGGAGCGCTCTGAGGCTTGAGTCCGTTTGTCTCCAAAGCAGGACAGCTGCACCCAAACTGCCCATCGGCTTTCATCTCCGGCCCCGCTAACTTTCAAGCAGTGCCCAGGAGGGGTTTGGCAAGCGCCGATGTCATATAGAGGCCATTCAAACAATTTAAGAGGGGTTCAATTCCCAGTGCCTGGGAACATTTCCAGCATTATTTGCTCACACAGACAGAGCCGAAGTGTTCCTGCGCTAAGCTGCATGATGTGGTTTAGGGGTTTAAAACCCCGGGTCTGTGTGTGTACAATCTCTTTCAATACCTAACATAATCTAGGGAAGTTTCTTTGGCAGGCAGTAGCTCAGTGGATTAGAGCCTGAACCACAAGGGTCTCCAGGGAATAGGTAGCACATTCGCAAGTCTCTCTTCTGACCTAGCCCAGCTAGTGGCAGATCTCGAAGGCTGATTATGCCTCCGCTGACTGCTCCGCTCACCCATCAGTGACTTCTGCCTGAATCAGCCATCAGGAAGCAGCAGTCTCTGGCTTTGGTTCTGTGCCAGCTTCTGCAGCCTCATCCCATTCTGGCAGCAGAGCATCCCCCAAGCTGCTGCAGGTTGTAGGAGGTTGAATTTTTTTTTTTTTTTAATGTTCTGAATCTTCCCGCATTTTCTCTTGGAAATCTCACAACAGCTGGATTAGCTGAATAACTTGGCTCGAAGACACTCCATTTTGTATTGATTTCTGTGATTACAATGATAAAAGCTGAGGTATCAGGCAGTGTTTCACTAAGGTCCAGAGAGCTATAGAAAAGAACAGTTCTTTGGGGCCTTCCAGCGCAGGCGATACAGAACACTGATGACTGCAGGTCAGACCTGTTCTGGCTGCTTTATATGGTTCCACAGACAGCCCAGGTTTATGACTGGTTTGTATCACCAAAGCATCCCAAGCATACCAGCGAATGTGGCCCATTGAATATATTGTATTTCCTGATACCTGGGGGAGATCATTGTTCTTCGGACCGGAGCGCTTTTTGTGATCTTGAGTCCTTTTTGATTGCAAACATAGGAGCCAGTACAGGAAAAGCATCCTTAAGCCAAGTTATCCCACTCATCCAGCTGTTAAAAAACCCCCAGAGGAAATGAGGGAAAACCCAGACTTCAGGAAAGCCTGAAGGTTTGTATTAGGGTTGTATTAATTGATTTACTGTCCCCTTTTGGCCAGTTCCATCTTAACTTTTGTTTGTTTCCTGACCTTAAAGGCTGTAACACTCCTAATCAGTCCGGCTTATGTGACTCAGGTCTGGGTAAGCATCTGATCTTTGGAGAAGGGCCTTATCTTGACTGAACCACTCCACTTTTTGGTACCGATCAACACCTTTTCAGAAGAAAATTATTTGGAAGGTACCTGACACAACGTACTTCGGTATTTCAGATCATCTTTAAAAAGTGTGAAATTTACCTCAAATAATCTATCAAGGAAAGAATGAATGTCCTTCCCCAATTCAACTGAATCAATAATTTGCTGTAATCACCTGGCACTTCCTCCTTGTGTCCACGTGCTGAGGAACAGAAGTCCTGTTTAAACCACTCCGTTGTTTAAGGAGGCTGTTTTACAAGCAAAAGCAAGAACATGCTGAATCTTATTAAACTCTTTTGACAATTGCTTTCTGGCTGCACGTTAGTTAAATATGGTCCCGGATCTTGTATTGGAGCAGTCACGCTCCTGATTCTGCTTGGTCTCATTCCTCTAAGCTACATAAGGAGGAGGAAGCTGTAATAACTGGCTCAGAGAAATATTTTTTCTGGAAAAGTCTCAGCCTTTGATACTTGCGAATTAGATCCTGGCAATGCCTATGGCACATGGCAGTAGAGGGGCAGCAGGACAGCACGAGGGCTTAGGAGAAAGATAGGCAAGAACTAGGCCTATGTTGAGGTCTGATTTACTAAACTACTGTTTTGGCTGATGAAGTCACATATTTTCAATGAAGCGTTCCTGTTCAGAAGATTTGCAAGGCCATGTTCCCTTCTTCAGGGCCAGCAGAAGGATAAGACCTCCCTAGCATCCTTCCTTTTAACAAGTCCTCAGCCCTGAATGCACCCCAGAGTTCCCTGAGATATGGGAGCTGATTTCCTTTGAATATCCTCTCAAAACAGAAAAACATTCGGAAAAAGCGTTCACAATGCTACAATACAAGGCACTTTGGGAACAACAGCTTAGTCCACGAGGCAAATCTGTGAAAACATACATTAAAATTCCTGCGAGAAAAAATAATGACCTGCCCAGGAAACCGAAAGGGAGCTTAGCACATCTGGGAAGAAAGCTTCAATTTGTCTGATGCTTTGGTGTCATCCTGACAACTGCCAAGGTAATAATTAAGTCATTAGTGCCATGGCTTTTTTGCATTCATTTCCCCTGCAGAAAAATGCTGCAGAGTGTGCTCATCATGTTGGTTTTAGTGTGTCCTGTTGTGACCAATTTTTATGGATGTTTGGAACGTTTCCCTCAAACCACTGAAAAAATTGAGGAGTTTACCATAATAAACGGGTAGTGATGACTTCACCACACTCCGTGTTTTAAAGTTGTCAAACATGATTATTAAATTCAAAAAATTGCTGATGCTGATCTCTCTGGACATCTGCTTCACCCTGGTTCACAAACATATGGAAAAAGTAAGATATTTCAAAAAAAAAACAGGTTTAAGGAAGTAGGTTTTATAAATATCACTCACTGGGGAAAAAAAAAAAAAGTCTTCTTTGTCCCTTGATTGTCCACCTGAATCAAACCCAGGCTCAATCACACAGAGGCCTCTGGCTTTGTACAGAGGATCCTCGTGGGTTCCCCCCAAGCTCCTGTGGATAGCGTTTCCCACTGGCTGCCTGTGCCAGGCTACCCACCAGCTGCAGCAACTCTTCCTGTGGAGGAAGCATCAGAGAGCTGGTGGAATTCAGGCCGTCTGGACGTAGCCCCGAGGCAATCAATAAAAGGCTACGTTACTTTGATCTCCACATCCAGAAGAGTTAATTGTGAACAGCTTCGTTGAAGTAGGCAGGACGTTTCGCCGTAGAAAGATACCCTGGTATACGTACTCAGCTCCGGCTACAGGAGGGTCACGTTCCTCTAACTGAGAGCAGACTTGCTGTTCTGCTTGGAAAATATCAACAGCAGAAGCAATAAACAAATGGAGCTATTTTCTTTAAAATAAAGGAAGCATTTCCAGTTGGCTGCTTTTCCCTTCTAAAACTATTTATGGTGCACATTTTTGTATATGGATAAGAATATTAACATACAAATAAATCAGTTCTCTGAAGAACGGTGGAAAGAATTTTTGCTGATACTGTAATCAGTAGGGGTTTTTTTTTCTGTCTTAAGTGGAAAGGACAACAAGAAAAAGGGATGGATTGTGGTGCAGAAGGTGAACAGTCTAAAGAAATTAAGTGATCATATTTATATGGCTCTCCAGCAATATGAAATCTGTATAGCATGACCTTCTTTAGAGTGTGCTGGCCCTAAGACTCTCAATCCTATTTTCAGCTATGTGAGAGCCCAGGCCTGGTTCTGGATCTGAGGCAGTAAAACTGCCGTGGCTTGAGGTTTTATTTTGCCTTTGCCGTTGCCCTCCAGGTTTGTACCGGCAAGCACTGCTGTCACTTTTGGGAGGGACCTGATCCGAAGACGGTTACTACTAGCGGGAAGGTGAAGCCCACCTCATCCTTGAGGTCATTCTGCTGTTGATTATAAATCAGTTGAAAACAAGTGAAAGCTAGTTCTGCTCTAATTTTCAAATTAGTGCTTCAAATTCCTGCTTCCTTCCAACAAAGAGGCTTCTGGAGAAAACTGAGAAGAGAGTAAAGCCCTCTGCGACCGCTTTGCTAGTGAGAACATGGATGAGCCACGTAAGGTCATGGTGTCTTTGCGACTTGCAGCTCTCCCCAAGTACCTGAATGTGCCAGGTCACACGTTCCTCAGCAGGTCTCTATCCTCACCCTGCTTGGGGTTTTTAATTTCATTTCTTTCTTTTAAGGTACCTAATTTCAGCCTTTCTTCTTAGCTGTACTAACAGTTGCTTCTGTGGTATCCTCAAGTGTCTGACTATCCTTAGGAATGTCTTAGGAAATAAAAAAACAGGCATTTTTCCCCCCTATTTTACACCAGTCCTAGGTTAGCCACTTTTGTGCTAGGTGTAACTGTACCTGCTCTTGCAGTCTAACTTTGCATTGCTGGCTTAGCTATCCTCTTCATCCCTGTATGTCACTAGGAATATTAGCATGCAAATAAGAACTCTCTTTAACCTACCACAAATTCTCTTCAGTGTTTGCTATAAAATATGACTCAAAGCTCTTTTCATGTCTTACTGCCTCCAGGTGTATGCAGTTCTTCTGTTGTTCTCCTTTCTTGCTTCAGCTTGGTTTCTAAACTTGTCCTACAAATGGCATTTTGGTTGTGTTGCGGAGTCTTGGTATTCATAATTTTTGTTTGGACATGTATCTGGACATGCATCTGCTTTACATAATGCTTTACAGAATCAAAAAACAGTGAAAGTTGAAAGGGACCTCTTGGGATGGTCTAGGGTAACCTTCCTGCTCAAAGGAGCATCATCAAAAGCATGTTGCCCAGGACGTGTCTGTTGGTTTTTGAGTCTCTCCAAGAATGGAGGCCCCTAAACCTCTCTAGGCAACTTGTTCCGGTGTTTGACCACCTGCACAGTAAAAAATGTTTTTCCTTATATTTAAACAGAATTTCCTGTATTTTAATTCGTGCCTGTTGTCTCTTGTCCTGTCTCTGGATACAACAAAGAGCCTGGCTCCCTCGTCTTTACTTCCTCCAGTCAGGTATTTAAACACATGGATCAGATTCCCCCTGATCCTTCTCATCTCCAGGCTGAACAGTCCCAGCTCTCTCAGCCTCTCCTTGTAGAGCTGATTCCAATACCTTAATCATCCTTGTGGCCCATCACTGCACTTGCTCCAATTGTTTCTTGTCATGGGGAGGCCAGGACTGGGTCCAGCACTTCAGATCTACCCTTAATTTCAGATTATCTAAACACTTTACTTGCACAGTTGGGTACCTTTCCACGGGCAAATGTAATTACAAAATAAGGCATTCTTAAATATTAGCAAAGAATCATTAGTGGAAAGCATTGCCAGTGGATGAGCTAAACGTAAGACAAGAAACCCTTTGGACAGCTATTTTGAAGTGATGACATAAATCAAGTGCTGGTTTACTCTCTTGATTATGCATGTACAGAAAACATGATGCCACTACAGAACCTACAAGTGCTTTTACATCAAAAAACTGAGCACAATTCTAGTGTTTGTTCCAAGACTTAGATGGTAAATAACCAAATGTTTGGAGGTAAACACGCAGTTCCCATGTAAGTTGGTTCAACTCT
>NW_010401623.1:214342-227784 GCF_000710305.1 Buceros rhinoceros silvestris
TCCCTCCCCGAATGTTAGTAGCAAAGTATCCTTCTATACACTGTGAGAAGGTCTGTCGAGAAGGTCTGTCAAAAAGGTAGTGAAAAAATAAAGTCTGTCCTATGAGGACAATAACTCTTAGGACAACGATTGAGAAGAGGAGTAGCTGGCAGATGGCTGAACGAAAAAGAGCAGTTAAGGAGCTAAATTAATCCCGGAGGAGAAGGAACCTCCTCAAGTGTTCTCTCCTAGAGACCTGGACAGGTAAAGCTGAAAGAATGATTCCTGCCAGAATGCTGTCCTACCAGACATAGGGATAAAGAACTACCAGTTCCCCCAGATGATATGACCTTTTGCAGAGCAGAGACCTCTTCATAAAACAGACTCAAGATTCAGCTGATTCAGTCTCTTAAATGAACTTGCCAAACCCCAGCGTTTGTCTGGAGCTGGTTTGTTTGTAAACAGGGCAATAAGCAATGCTCCATGCTCCCTTCCCAGGCCCCACGAGCCCCGGTACATAACCTTCCGCGGCTGTCACCCAAATATTCACGTGACTGAACTTTATTGCCTGAAACATTTGCTGGATGTTTTTGTGTGGCATTACTTTGCTTTAGCATGAAAATGTAACGCATGTCAGATATTTCCTTCCTCCTAAACATTCCGTGGACCCTTCCTGGAAACTGCTGCCTCTCCAACTTCAGAGGAAAAGGAGATTGTACAATCCTCGGTTTGTTCACTGTGCCCAAAGTGCTTGAAGAACACCACCACTTCAAATAGGTGCCAAACAAAATAACGAACTTCTTCACCCTTCGAAGATAGCACACCCGGGGCGTTCTGTGTCAAGTCCCTCTGAGCAATCCTCTTGCAGACTAACGAAAAATGTTTCATGAGCACAGGCATCACGTACTGATGTTGCCACTTGCTAGTGACTAAAGGATAGATGACATGCAATGCGGTTGCCTTGATATCCTGTATTCTGACCAGATTTAGCTCATCTTCCTGCCTAATTTCCTTTGTCTTGTTTGTAGTGCTTTTTCTCCTTAATTGCTGCTCTAGCCTGTCTTTATAAATTGCATTCCCGCATGTTTACTCGTCAGGGGCACACAGTCACCATGTGACAGGACGTGTGTGCTCAAAGCTGACAACGTGTGTGGATCAAAGCCAGCAAGGCAAAGAAAAAGCTTCATAAACAATGCTGTAAATAACATCTGGGTTGTCCAAATATGGAAGAACATGGCCGTTTTCCCTCTTTGTCGTTATTTTGTTTTGTCGTGGACATCTCCCTATAGACACAAATAAGTCTGAAGTCAGTAATTATGGTACGGAGTATTTTAAGCTAATTCTCATCAACAAATGCATACAACAACATGCTGCAGACAGAAAAACCAGACAAGGTAAAGTGAAACTTCAGGAAATGAATGAATCAGAGTTGGAGAACAAAGCCAGAAAAAAAAAAAAAGAGAGAAAAAGAAAAAAAAAGGAAAGAAACCAAGCCAATTAAGAAACACATGTAAAATCATTAAAGGAATCTCAGTTTAACTGTGCTCACCTAATCCAACTGCTTAAGATATTGACATACAAATTTTCCAACTTAGCTGACTGTCAGAAATTGGAACACAAACAAAGGAGCAGTGTCTAAACCCACAAGGAGTGGAGTTAAGGCAAAATCAGTCTTGGGTCTGAAAACGGTCATACTTTTGTTTCGTTTTCTAAATCACAACTGGACTAGCTGCTACTTTGCTGGGATTCCTCTCTGCGAGTATTGAACGAAATTGCTGCTGTTGCTTTGGCAAGTTGGTTAACACGGTGGATGAAGAAGTCGTCTGCCCACAGACCCACAGTTATCAAACACTGGCTTTTTTTCTGGAGTAAGGGGAGAGAGATGTGACATGCTTCAGCTCCTCCAGTGGGCGGTGGGCATGTGGTGACGCTGTACAATGGGAACAAGCATTCTTTCATTCATTCTATTTAAATGTTTAGCTTTTGCTATTGGGGACATCCCTTTTCTTTGTACAGGGTCCAGCTCTATGGAGCTTGCTTTTGGTTGGAACCTCATAAAGGTCATGTTAAAGCCAAATAGCTTTGTAAGTGGGTACATTGATTTGAATACCTGCATCTATTAATTCAAGAAGGCTTTAGTCTCCGTTAAGATATTTGAGTGTCAAAACAAGCTAGATGATACTGAAATATGTTCTGATTTTCAGTATTCTCTCTTCAGAGAGGTAAAGGCAAGACTCTTGCACTGTGTCAGGTATAACCTAGGGTGATGACGAAAAAAAAGATGCTTTCCCTGTGCCTTTGCTCACCCTCTGAGGTCTTATATGAAAGGGAAACATGATTAATCCTCTTTGTTTGTTGTGAATGTAGGATTTCATGCTTATTCAGAACAACCTACTTGTTTAGGACCTGATTAAACACGCCATCATGTCTTCCCAGAAATTTAAACAGGGTTGTTGCTGGGTTCAGATAGAGCTGACAAAATTTCATGGTTTCCAGGAGAATGCAAGTCACTCATGACTTTAGTTTGTTGCATAAATGCAGAAAGAAATTCCAGTCACCACACACTTCCGCCCACCACAGGCAATATTTTCATATCAAAATCTCTTCGCTGCAGGCTGGCAACAAGCTGCGCACAAGAGCCCCACTGAGGCTGCTAAAAGCTCCGCATAACTCCGGGTTATCTGATGCCCATCCCAGCCTCAGCGCAGAACCGGGACTTATAGATACTCAAGCTGATAATGAAAAGGTTAAAATTACTGTTTTCTGTTTTAATCTGATCCAAATCTCAGTGAACTCCAGCAGAGAATGGTTTTAGACTAAGTCTCAAAGAATACCCTTATCTTCTGCGAATCCAGTAAATGACTGCGAGCCCAGCAAAGATAATCTGTGATCCCAGGAATTTCTGATGCTTTGTGTTGGTGAGTTTCATGCAGTTAATGCACGTGTTTGTAAATAATTCTCCAACCATTAAAAACATGTTACCTCTTGCCCTGCAGGCTATCGGTGCATTTGCAGGATGCCAATACGTACACAAATATGGATCTTAAACCACATGCTCAATCCCGTCTGGACTTCTTGAGCAGCATTTCTAACACTGGTATGACAAAAGCCCGTGCCATCTAGACCATATTCAAGCTAATAAAGTAACAGGCATGTACTGTCCCCCTAAATCTGCAGGCAGCACTGTTTCAAAATTTATTTCTACCGTGGTAGAGATGATGACCCTGGTGAAGAACAGTTATATCAAATCCAGATATGAGGGAGTAAGGGAGACATTTTAAAAATGCAAAGCCTGCAGGAGGACGACCCCTCATGCTCTTCACAGACAGCTTAAGATGTCAGAAGGCTGTGCCAGGTGGTTATTTGCCTGGTCATAAAATCAGATGGGTGTAGCTCAACAACTCTTTCTGGAGTGTTTGATGCTACTAGATGCTGACTAGGATGACGAATATTTGTATCATGTATCATTTATCTAGAAGCATGTGGATAGAATAGGTATTTACTACCAAAATGATGTGGGTTGTTCTGTGCTATCACCTACGTACAGAAATACTGAAAACCACCAAAGCCTGCAGCACCTCCTGAAGCGTTCCCGTTGTGCTGTGAAATCTTGCTTTCCTCCCTGTTCTGGTCAAAGTAAACCAGCTCTCAGTAAACAACAATTTACATGAGTCTTCAAAGAGAAGCAGAGTTAGGGAGAAATTCTGCACAGCACCTGTTGTTAAGAAGTGCAGACGAGAATTTAAAAGCTAAGGAGATGTGCGTATCATTTGAAGCCCCATGGTGCCTTCCCAACAACGAGCTGTTCCAGGTCCTCCCGGCACCGAATCATCCCGGCAGAGATTTGAGAGAGTTCTGCAAGCAGCCAAAGCTGAGAGAGCCTCTCCCAGGTATCTGACAACCTTCAGTTCTCCCTGAGGCACTGCGGGGCTGCTCTGCAGACCCCAAAGGCTGCCTCTATGAAGGGCGTGAGCTTGGCCCACTGCAGATGCCAGAGCGAGAGGTGAAGCCCTCAGGAGGCAGCCTCGGGGCTGTCTGTCAAAGTTTGCACGACGGAATCCTTTTTGGGGGGAGATGTTGGCTTTACAGCTCTCCTACATGACTCCAGCTGGTGCAGAGGACTTAGAAGAGGATGGAAAAGGGATTGGGGAGGGGAGAGGACACAGACTTGGGATTTAGCACTTTCTTACTCTGTTTAATTTACCTGCCCTATGGTGTATTCAGAAGATCTGTCACTAGGAGAGGAGATTCCAAGGAGCATTGGAGGGTGATGGACGGGTTTGGGGCTGGACAGGAAGAACTATCAGATACAAAGAGCTTATCCCCAGGCTTTCTTCATGTTTCTTCATGTCCCATTTTAAGAAGGGGACCTTGCTTTCTTCCTCCAGCTTCTAACTGATGAGGGAGGAGCTATGATACTTCACAAGGCAGGAACAGTGATCAAACTCACCTTTAACATCAACATAAAAATAATTATTATTGGCCTCACATAACAAGAAATGCTATAATCAGAGCAATTTTGTTTATTTTTAAACAGAGAAACAATAAACTTCCGATGTTGACAGAAAAGCGCTGATTAGTGAAAATTATAAAACCTTTTTTTGCAAGATTTTTTGTTGCTGTTGTTAACGGCAGCATGATGTTGTCATATATCTTAATCAGGGCATTATTTTTGTGCAATTTTTTTTTCATTCTTCAGCCCAAATGACACATCATACATAACGCAGACAAAACAAGAGGGTATCATCCCATGTATCTAGAGTATCAATCTTATTTGATAACTCCATGGGTGCTTCTCTGCATGAGAAAAGGATGGCTTTCATTTAAGACTTAAATAAGAAAAAAAAAGGGGGAGGGGTGAGAAAAAAGATTTTGTTTTCATTAACAAACCAGAAAATTTTAACAAAATATTTTCTCCCAAAAAGAGACTTTTAAAAATCTATGGGCCTGATAATCTTGCTGTCTGTTTCAGTTTCCCTTGTGGGGGAAAGCCAATGGGAAGCTTGTGGCAGGGCAGTTATTCCCCTGAAAGATTGCGTACCTTAAATCTGTTGATACAGCTTAGGAGCCTGACTATTAGACAAAAGTGTCATCGATCATTATCTGCCTGTGCTAGAAGTGGAGAATTTCATCGGTGTAAAGTAGCGTAGTTCCTATTTTCTCTAAGGAAGTTACCAGGAAGCTTCTTTGGACTGAGAGGCAGGGTACTCCAGGACGCTGTTTTGTTAGTTTTCCTACACAGCATCTGCAGACGATCTCTAGAAGAACAAATGAGGAGGATTTACCTTTTCTAAAGTAGTCATTTTCCTAATAAACCGCAAATAAATTTTTCTACATATTTTAACTAACGATGCATCAGGTAGAAAGCAGGAAGCTTGGGGGAGAGTTATTTAGACTGAGTCTTAGGGAAGCGAGAGAAGACCAGGTGTGTTATTTTCTGAACACCTGTACAAGGATATTTATTAAGATAAAGAGACGAGTGCTTTCCTTAAAAATGTGTGTGTGCATGCACTCTCTCTCCTCGCTGTAGGGTCTTTCCCCATCCCCATCCTGCCTGGTTTCCTGATACGTGTTTATAAGAAACAGAATATATAGCCTCAAAAAAAAAAAATTAATAACAAGTAATTGGTTCAGAAGAAAGAATGTCACCATTTGAGTTAGCAGCAATATTTCCTTCTGCATCAGGAGGCCTCACTGAGACAGACACGTCTGATTGGCGATTCAATGTTATCCAAGCAGATGTAGTTTTGACTTCAGGATGTTAAAAACAAGCGGGTGATAACCGGATAATTGTGTATTTTGAAACAATTATTTCCTTGGATACAGAGAGGGACAGTGTGCGCTTCTAACATCTGCACTTTTTCTTACTCATGAGCGCATGAAAACAGGAAAATAGCATGAAAGGCCTCAAGTGGAATTTTTGTTGTATCGCAATTCTGCCAATGAACTTCCACTGGAAAGAAATGGACAGTTTTGTGTTTTTTAACCATGTAATATACAATTCGTTATTGTGTCATGCATCCTATGATTGTGAGATACTCTTTATTACTCATTGTTATATCAGGCAACATTTCTCTCCGGCGTGCATCTGGTTTTATGTAGTTCCTAGCAATGGAGATAAACACAGCACATGCTTTGTGGCATCCCTTCACAGTTGAGTCTCCTTTGCTTGCTTTTTAGAGGGTACTTAGCATTTGCTTGAAACTTGATATTTTTGAAGCAAGTCTTTATTTACAAGTGATGACACTAAAGATGAATAACACACAGAGAATCCGTTCAGCAACGTTATTTTGAAGTCAATCATAATTAATAGATACTTCATTTTAGTCTCTCACAACAGATGCATGTGCTTCTCTTGGCAGTTAACTGCTTTCAGGCACTAATGTGACACCATATGGGTGTCAGATTTCTGATCTCAACAACTGCTTAATTAATTGATGTCTTTATCTTTGAGTGTGTGGTGTCAGCTCAGATCAAAAATCCGAGCATGCGATAATTGTAAATAGAGAGAGCTGTCCTTAGAGACTAACACCAGCAATTGGGATATGCTATGTTTATGATTGATTTCACTCGGATACCACATTGTCATAAGTGTGAGAGAGGAGCCAGAAAGCTACGACTGTGCTGAGAAGCACATACTCATTGTTAACCCCATTAATGTTCAAATCATTAATCACTCTCCCTAATAAAAACAACTACACTGAAACAAACCCCCGAGATGATGTTGAAAGTGGTGTGCTGTGGAAGCAGACAAAGAGAAACTTGAGATTTTGAAATGTTCTCTAGTCCGTTCCAACAAACAGAGCTTACCCTGGCGTTTGGGGAGACTTACACTGTAAGTATGGGATTTGCCATCAGATGCTCCAAGACTGTTTCCACAGCTGTTGCAGTCCACTGCAGGTCAGGTCACCTCCACTCTAGAAGACGATACAGAAGAGTGGAAAAGAAAAAAAAAAAAAAAAAGCCCAAACCGGGACACACAAGGATGACAAAGATGACGAGAGGTATGGAATCATTTTAACTCTTCAGCTGGTAAAAGAGTTGACTAATATAGCAAATCTGCTTTATTGACTGATATAAGGAAGGTGAACAGGCTCCGTAGGTGAGTGCGCACCATTTATTCACTATTTCTTACCATGCAGGAGGGTACACTAATTGAAATTTTGACATATATGGTTAAAAAAAAAAAAAAAGGGCAGCAAGTAATATTTTCACCCAAAGCATAATTAGGGTCACAGGATGTTGTGGAAGCCAAGAGATATAAATGGATTCAAAATAGTAATACAGAACTTTACAAAGAATAGGTCCATTGATGAACATCCAAAACAATAGCCCAGATGCAACCGCTGGCTCGAAAATTCTCTGAACTCTTGATTGCTGGCAGATACGTGGCCTTGCCCAAGGAAGAGACATTGGAGTTCGCTTGTTTTCTTCTGTTCTTTGCTTAGCCAGCCACAGCTGGCTAGTGTCAAAGAAAGGCCACTGAGCTGGGTGGATTTCATTGGCCCCCTCACCATAAAAAATGGATTTTTTTTAAAGTTCTGCATTTCTCACCTCTGTCAGTCAGGTCCTGTTCCTACTGTAATTAAAAAAACCCCAGAGAATAACTTCAGGGTCAAGGTGGGGAAGGGAATCTTGCTGGAAAAAAAGACTGTCATTTTACACAAACTCTGGATGTTCACAACAGGGAAGTATGAATCCCATCAGGAGAACCGGAAGAACTATGCCTTGAACACTGATCAGGAATTGTCACAAGTTATTTCGAAAATGTTGCATTTCAAACACGATTTTTTCTTAAAAAAATGTGTTGTTTCTTGTAACTGTAAAAATAAAAATATTATGTTATTTCTTGTAGCTGTTTCAGAAAGGGAATTCCCTGTCTCTGTAAGGAACACTGAAATTTCTTCAGTCAGGTGTGTTTCTCATAGCAATTTAACTTCCGTTTAAAAATTTAAACTTCAATTTAAAAATTTAACTTATGTTTTCATAAGTAGAAATTTAACTTATGTTTTCCAGTATGGTTTTAGTTCCAGCTTTAAAGAGGTTTTCTGGATTTAGAGTCTGGTTCTTGGTTGATCTCTATCAAGAATTTCAAGCCAATACTCAGTACTACCTTCCCTCCCGTCCAGCCCAGGAATGTCCCCACTTGTCTATTGTACCTCTGTCCCATGGACCCACAGACAACACTGCAGCCATGGTTGGCTAATTGCAAATAACATCTTGAGTTAGCAGCCACATCCTGCTGACTATAAACTAAATCTCGCTCTGTGCCAGCAGCTCTCTCCCACACAGGACAGAGATCACTGGAAGTGTCCTATGCCATCTCTCTACCCGGTGGAATTCATGAGCTTCCAGAGACGTCCCATTACCAGAGGATGAGCCTTGCCGGAGGTAGGTAATCCACTGTGGTGCTAGTGTGTGACACTGCTGGGGGGACTCACAAAACTCTCAGTGTATCCTGAAGTTCAGACTGGGAGTGACAGGGCCATAGCAACATGGCATGAAGATCATCAGTTCACATCTTTGGGCAGAGAGAAGGGAAAGAAATGGCATCTCCCTCCATCTGTAGTTTTCAGCTTCTCTTTTCCAGGAGATATCATGTGGAAGTATGGAAAACAACTTTTTAAATGAAAGTGAATAAATCAGACGTAACTTGCCTTATAAAGCGTCACCAGGTGTCTGTGTGGGCCAAGGGAGTATGTTAGGTCAACTATTCAGGCTCCTCCGTATGACCTCCCTTATGGGTTACTGCTTTAGAAAGTATTGCCTTAACTTTATGCTCAGTCAGGTGATCTTTACCGCTTAAGGAGTAGTATGAAAAACGAAAATGAAAATTTATTTGGGGTTGTGAGAAAAAGAAAAAGGAACATCCAAATTAAACACGAATTACCATCAAGTACTGAGTAACTCCAAATGATGCATGACTAACGTTTGGTGAAGTCTGAACTCTTCAGGTTTGTGGTTTTGTCAGTATTAGTTATCAGTAATGCAGAAAAAAGCAGAAGGGGTTTCTTAAAGTAAGATGTTCTTACTGACACTTGCCAGTGAGAACTGAACTCTAGCTGCCACAAGTCATGAATCATAATTATTGGAAAGCACTAGAAACATGCTTGTCCCTTCATCTACTCTTTCTCCTGGAAGAACACTTCCTTTATGGTTCTCACCAAGTTAAATGGCAGTAATTGGTCAGGTGTAGACTGCTGGTGGTTGTCATGCAAGCTGTAACTGGAAATCTAAAAATGCACCACCGAAACCTAATAGTGAAACTGTGGGTTCAGACAACTGATGAAGCAGAAAGGGTAGGTGTGAGTTTCTAGCACAGGCTGCCTGCTGACATCAATCCATTTCCTGCTCACCTTACTCACATGAGTAGCCCTACTGAGATCAGCTAAATCCATCACGTAAGCAAAACAGCTTTTGGACCTCTTGCTTCTCTGCAGAGATCTCCCAAAATGAAAGAAGCTGGCTAGTGATTTCAACGGTGTTTTCTACCATCCCTTACAGTATCCTACTCCCCTCTTTAGAAGTCAGTTCTTCCTCTTTCACATAGCTTTCCCCATCTCACTCTTTCATCCCTTCCTCTGGTGAGTACCAGCCTTTTCTGGCCCCAAGATTAAGCAAGGTGCTAAACATGGCTGCTTATACACAGTGTAAGCGACTAAATACGATACAAGTACACGAGGGTGAAAAACAGCATTCAGAACAACCAAAGTAGACACATACTGCAATGACTGCACAGGAAACATCCGTACTCAGCACCAGAGAACGCAGATGACTGATTGCATTTGGTCTTTCGCATGGACTTGTTCCAGATATCCAGCTACACACTTTCTGCTCGGTATCTCAGTATGGGATCTTAAAAAGGTGCTGCAGAAATTGCAAAATTAGTGTCCAGTCTGATGCAATCTCGTTTAATCTTTTTCCCACAGCTGTATATGGCAGCTTGTGTTTCCTGAGTCCCACGATCGTGTCTCTCCTTCCCTTCCCCTTTTATCTTCATCTTTCTCCACCTCGCTTCCTTTTCCTATTCAACTAATTCTTCTGCACCATTGCAAGATCACACAGAATCACAGAATCATCATCTGTTTGAAAGAGACCTTTAAGATCATCGAGTCCAACCGTTCCCCCTGCTCTGCCAGAGTCCCCAAACCATGTCCCTCAGCACCAAATCCACACGGCTTTTAAACACCTCCAGGGGTGGGGACTCCACCACCTCCCTGGGCAGCCCGTTCCAGTGCTGCACAACCCTCTCTGTAAAGATGTTTTTCCTGATATCTGACCTAGATCTCCCCTGGTGCAACTTAAGGCCATTTCCCCTCCTCCTGTCACTTGTTATATGGCAGAAGAGACCAACCCCCACCTCTCTACCCTATCCCCCTGTTCTCCCAGACGCATAATCATCAGCGGGTGTAAATTAGCATTGGTGCATTGAAGACAATGGGAGCGATGTCAGCTGAAAACCTTGCTGACACCACTTGTTTGAAATGCAGAAATTCAGTCTTGCACCCCTGCCTCTCCTCACTGTGAACTCTCTGCCTCTGCGGGGATGTGGGTGCCTGGCACAGGCCCTCCTCGACACCTCATCCCGTTAAACCGTGAACCATTCGCAGGGTTCTCACTGATGGCGAGAGTTAAGGCGCTGGGCAAAAAGGACCTGACATTCCAACAAGGGTAACTTTATGTTGCTGTAACACTGCTGCTAAGTGACTCAGGCTGCAGTTCAGCAGAGTGGCTACACCCAGGACCTTACACCCTCACCGCTACTCAGCAAGATGCCCAAGCACTCAATATTTCTGCTAGCCTTCCCATAGTTTTCGAAGTCCCTAGCAGCTCTTTTACGCATGTGCATCAAACACTGGTTGCAGGCTGGAGATCTTGCCGTGTTAAGAAAACAATGGCTTAGGTCCAAGCTAAAGTGTTTTTCTTTCTGTGGGATGATCAAACAGCTATAAACAAAGGCACGGAGAAGGTCTCCCAAACAAGTCTCTGCAGTGACTGCACTGAGGTTGCAGACAATGGGCAAAGTACGGTAAAGTCAGTGAAAGTGAAAAAGGACTGGTAGGGAAAACAACGTTTTCAGAGGCTCAGAGAACCCAGTCAGCTGATGAGAAGGTGATTTACTTATGTGTAACCGGCCCTCTCTGATTTCTGATTAACTCAGTGACGGCCTCGTTAAGAGAGTTTGGGTTAGCCTGATTCATTTTGATTTTTTTATCTCTTTTACCTTATGACTCTATTGTTCCAGCCCGCAGCCCCAGAGACACCCCACTCTCTCCCCCCTGAACCATTGTAAGCAGAATGGAGGATCTAAGGCTGCTGGAAAAGTCTGTGGCATTGTTTTGCTATCATGCAGACCTGGCTACATTATCATTATTATCATAGACTGACATCTTTCATTGCCTTTTCTGTTTTCCAAGACAAAGGAGCCAGCTGAGACTGGAACAAAGGAGAATACAGGGAAAAGGAGAGAATATGTCAAGCAAGAATAGTTTGGAAAGGGCCAAAAGTGGAAAAGGAAGTCTAATTCTAGCCTTGTCCAGGGGAAAAAAGTTTTTTGAGAAATGTAAACAAATCAGGAAATCCTGGCACTTACTCCAGTTCCGATTTGGTGAAACACACCAGCCCTTTCCCTGTGTGTGAGCTGCTGTTTGTGAATGAAATCCAGATTAGGTTATTCATTGAGCCCTGCCAGTCCCACAGTTTCCAGGTTTCCTTTTGCCTATGGCATAGCTTAAACCTTAAAATAATAATAATAAAAAAACATATGCATGTTATTAACTCTCCATATTCAAATGGAAATACAATGCTATCATAAATCTTTTTTTTTTTCCTAATGTAAATTCCTTTCTCCAGCATGAAGCTGCAGGAAAGCCATTGTATCTGCGCAATCTAAACTTGAAAGGGAATTTTTGTTAAACTAGTTATGATAGAGGAAACATGTTTTTCACTGAGTTGAAAGATTAAAGTTGGCCATAAAAAGGGGTGGAGGGGCTGGGGGAGGATTATTGGTTGCTCAGCTAATGATTAGATACAGGACTTCAAGGACAAATTAAGGAGCACAAAAAGAAAGATTTCTGAAGATAAGTGAAACCATTTCCAATAATACCAAATAAAAGATGCCTTGTTTATCACGGATTTTAATCTCCCCCAGTTCTATTCTACCCCTATTAGTCTAATTAGACAAAGAGAATGTAAACCCCCAAAGAGACAACCAATCTTCTGCAGACCTTGAAGTCTGCCCAGCGTATCTATCTCCAGACTTGCCCTTCTTTTGCCTGTCTCCCAGTGCGAGTAATTTCTCTCTCTCCTGCGACTCCGGCTTAAGCATCATCTTTGTAACATTTTTTCTCCCCTCAATTTATTTTTGATTCCTTACAGAAATACTACACCACTTGCCAAAATGCCCTTTTTCCTGATTCAAAGTGGTTTCTGGCTCATTAACTCTGTCTCGGGCAGGGAGAGGGAGCAGGGAGAGGAGAGGGGATTGCATGCTGCTGCTCTGAACTCAGGCAGGGTTTATCTGTGCTGTAGAACAGGGACTGTTGGGGGCTAAACTGAAGGATGGGTCAGAATCCATAAAAATAAAGCACCTGGGAGAAGTAGAATTCATCTTGTAACTCTAAATGCTTTGTCCAGGGAGAAATGAGAAAAAGAGTTTCGTAAATACCAACCAGCAGCAATGACAAGCTCTCATCCAAAGCCTGTCTGCACAATGAATTGCAAGTTAAAACTTAAAAATCCTGATCTACCTTGAGACTTATGGTAGCTGGCTTTGGCTCCGGACTGAGGAAGCCAGGAGCAATTTCAGCCCTGCTCTGAGGTGGGTGCACACGTAATGATGCAACGGAGTTGTTGTCTCTGTGCCTTGCGCTCTCTCAGGAAAATCATTATGAAATCAAAATATTGGAAGAGCTGCTGGAATTGCCGAGGAGCTGGAGCTGTTCTCGTTTCCAGTAGGAGCCTTGCTTGCGTATTTGCCTCTGTGTGTGTGAGCCTGTGCACTGTTTGAGAGAGAACAGAGAAGGTTGTATTTGTGCAATCACCTTTAGTACATCAAAACGGGTGCATCTTCTACCTGAAGATAATCAATGGCAGTGATTGCCCCCGAGCTAAAATCTCAGTGAAAACAAGGTGTCTTCGTTTTGCTGTGATCTTACTATAGCATCATCAGCCTCTGTTCCTTGTGGAAGCTGGACCTTGATGTGATTTACATGGTGGGAAAACCAAAGTGACGCTGTTGGGTTTTGGTTTCTTTTTTTTTAGTAGGTGTATTTTTTAGTGGTAGGAGCTAAAGCCGCGTGTTTAAAAGCAACATGACCTAAAATACAATTCTGCAAAGTTTTTTAAATTTTACTTTTCTGGTAGGTTTTTTTTCAAATACTTACATTGTCCTAATACAAATAATTCCGTGACCAGAAACTGGGAAATGATGCTAACCATACAGATTTCCCTAAATTAAGGGG
>NW_010401624.1:0-4043 GCF_000710305.1 Buceros rhinoceros silvestris
GTGGTCACTTCTGTCTGATTAACAGTTGCCTTATACTTACTATTGCTAATAGTGAGCCTGTGGCAGATGATACAAGCCACAGTGTGCCAACACTGTGTGCGATTTTCATTCTACTCGTATATAATCCACATCCTACACACCATACTAACCTGAAGAGTGTGTGAGATCAAACCACTTCAGCACAGCAGCAGAGAAGTTCCTGAGAAAAAACCCAGAAACAGCCAAAAAGAAGCAACAGTTTTGGCCTGTGGAGAGAGTGAGGAACAAGAATTTTTGGTGAAACTTGATTTAAATGAAAAGAGCTTTTGCAGAAATAACAGAACAGTTATGTCCAAACATATTAACGTCCACACAGTATGATAACAAAACGGTTGTGTCCAAAGGGAACCCATTGCAATGCAGGAAAACACAGGGCATTCTGAAGGAGGATGGCCAAGGTCCAGTAAGAACAAAGAAGAAAGAACAAACATCTTTTTACGCTCCTTAATTTTTGCATCAAATCCTACAAACACACAAATGAGAAAGTTATTGCTATTCACAGTCCTGAATTGATGCCCTATACTTCCCCCCCCACCACCCCCTCCCTCAAAAATAATGTGGTTTGGTTTCTCTTCCTCTAATTTTACAGAGAATCAATATGGACATCAGAACAATCCCTGAACCTTCACTGCTCAAACACGCATGTAGGTATCCTCACAGAAAACAGAGGAGCAGCCTAGAATAGTCTTCTCCCTTCACAGCTGAACCACTTCTGATTCAAGGGCCTCTAAATATCAACGTAGCAATGAAATAGATCACTATATTGATCCCATTGCATCCCTCTCTCCATCTTATCCAGTTGTCTGCCCAGATACCCTGTAACAATAGCTACATCTGCATCTAATCACACACTAGTGCAGACAGCAATAACCATTGCTTGGTTTTCTGGCTAGAAGTCTGCTCGTTTTGAGAGCAGCATATCATGGGAAGTAAAAGCTCATTCCAGCTGCTTAATGGAAAAATCTCAACATTTTGACTCTGTGATGAATTTTCCTAGCCTGAAGAAATTCAACTTGTTAATGGCTTCTCCCTCTTTTGACTCTGTTTCCACATAAGCTTCTAATCCTCTTCTCCATCGATGCAGAGTCTGGTTTCCGGACAGTGAAAATAGCTATCATCAGTAACTGCCCATCCTGTGGGTTCATCCCTGTCTCTGAGTCACCCTCCCTGGCCACAGCTTGTTGTCATGGAAATCATGGTTCTGTTGTACTGTAGGAGTTGTCTCACTGCTGAACTATGATTTGAATTTGTAATTGCCTCATCCCTGGTGAAAGTTATTCACTCTCACCTCCATGTCCGGTCATTCAAACTCCAAATATCATGACCTTGGAGTCATACCTACTCAGTTCTATTGACATACCAAAGAGACGTCTCCAAAACTGAACAGATAGATAGATAACTTTTTAATCACACACTGAACAGAAGCTCTGAGAACACTGGCTGAAGTCACAAGGCACAAAGCATACTGATAGAGAGCACAAATATGTAAGCATTATTAAAAAGAAAGCCTAATGAATTTCAATCATGCCTTTGGAAATCACAGAGCCTATCTTTATTATTTTTTTTCTCCTAAACAGCCTAGTATATGCATAGTAAATCTACAAGACAGCTACATTAACAAAATCAATGTAAGTTAAATACACAAGTTTAACAAGAAGTTATTCTTATTAACCTATGCAGAGTATCCCAAAATTCCCATTATTCTCATTGTCCTTGATTTTTTCTTTCTTGCTTCCCTGGTCTCTTTAATATCCTTGCACCATCTGCTTTTCCTTAAAAGTGGGGGTGGTGGTTGTTAACTTGTAGGTGGCAATTTTCACATCACAGGAATTTCCACTTCCATGGTATTAAGAGGAATAATTTGCACCCTATAGAGCATCAGTTTTTTCAGACTGTTAGGCTTGAAATTCAAGCCAAGTAAGCACTGCATTTCAGGTGTGGAGCTAATGATGCTATAATACAGATTAATATTTTGGTCACAAGTTCTAAAAGACGATTGAGAACATTTCAAGAAATCAACAAATATCAAAATACTCCTATGCCAGTTAATGTTTGGTTTTATGAGATTACATGTTCTCAGGAAATTTTTGCCGTTGTAAGAAAGCAACTATTCCGGTTATTCATAATGGCATCAGAAAAGGAGAGGGAGAGTATGATCAAAAACATCTTCAGCAATGCAAAAAAATCAGTTACATACACAATGACCCCATCAAAACCCAAAGATGAATGTCACCAAAGTTATAATTTCAGCTTGTCATTTATAACATATCTCCTTCCACTATTTAGCTGAAATATTTTGATAAAATACAGCACTCTTCTCTAAATTAAATAATTTAATTCACAATTCTTCCAAAAGTGAACATAACTTAATAAAGATTAGTCATCTCTCTCAAAGCCCAGTACAAGTACCGACAGTTTAGCCTTGATGTTTCCTTTACTTAGCTAAAAAGATTATGAAGAGAGTCTCAAAAAAAGGAATAACTGTACCATCTAGAATAAAGGATTTTACTTTACTCAGGACAGTGATAATTAAGAATATCTTTAAACTTCAAATTAAAAAAAAAAGCTGAAAAATTAAATATCTCCTGTTTAAAGAAAAAAAAGGGGGGGGGGAACCCCAAAAAACTAAAACTCAGCAATTATATATTAACTAGCACGTGATTGGGTTTTTGGTTGGGTTTTTGGTTGGTTGGTTGGTTGGCTTTTTTTTTTCAAATAATGTGGAGCGTGAAGTGCTATGAGGCTTCAAAACTCAAGGATTATCATACACCATTTGATTTTACAGTGAGGCACCACACATATAAATTTTGTCAACTCTGGTTCCTTTGATCACTTGCAGTGGGGATCCACTTTTCACAAACTGACAGACTAATGCCACTTTTGACCCATCTAAGAATTATTAAAAAAAAACCTACAGCAAATAATTTCTGTTGGAGACTCCCTGACTCCCCATATGACAAATACTACCATCTTCATCACCAGCATTACTCGCTAAGTGTATAAGGTCTGTCAAACAAATCCTGGATTTAGTTTCTGGCTTATTTTTATGATGATCAATTTTAAAGTAAAAGTTGTTGAGTGGTTCCTGTGCTGAGGAAGAGAGCTAGTGTTTACACATTGATAAGAATAACAGAATAAAATGAAAAAACAGAAACGGCATATTTAGGTTTGCTGCTTCTTAGGAGAAGCCTATAAATGACGCGTAAAAACGGCTTGCATCATTTACATGGCTCAGATCTAATCTTTCTGAAAATGTTGCCAAAGTATTGAGATGCTTAATTTATATGCTTGAATGCTGCTTTACATCAGTTTATTTTTATATTCAGCTCTAAGGGAGTGAAGATGTCAAGTTATCTGAAAAATAGTAGTTGGAGAAGTTAAGTAGGGCCAGCATAATTCTGGAAAGGTTAAAGCAGCTGAGCAATTACAAAAATGGCTTTTGCCTCATGAGTTCCTCCCAAGTGCTTTGAAGGACAGGGCTGCCTGTGAGTCAACCCCTGTTTTTAAAATGTTAACAAGTGACTTACTATGTGGTGTAAGCTATCAGTGCCGTATTACTTTAGATCCGTATTTGGATGAGTTACTCTGCTTTTCATTAGATTCAGATCATGTTCTGAAAATACTGCCACATCTTTCTACCATGAAAATTATTACATCTATCTAATAGAATATCTCATTATTCACTGGAAAATGTTTCTGGTGGATAATAAGAAACATAGGAATTTATCCAGATTATTTTTATATAATGTAAACTTCACTGAAAGGAAAACTCAAAGCTTAAAATACAATGTCCACTTCTCATAAATTATTTAATAAAAATAATGGCTTGCATTATAGTTTAGATTCTATCAGAAAAACATTTAAATAGAGGTGTTTCTGAAATAACGGTTCTCATAATTGTTTAAAAAACGTTTCAGTTGCAAATGTAGCAGACATTGGGCTTGCAAGAAGTCATTAACTCATAATTCAACCTGAAAAGGGGGGCGGGGGGGGTGGCATGGTGG